>NC_053493.1:13856563-13894063 GCF_905171775.1 Rana temporaria
ATCTGGTCTCCCCAGGAACCTGCATTCACTATATCTGGTCTCCCCAGGAGCCTGCATTCACTATATCTGGTCTCCTCAGGAGCCTGCATCCACTATATCTGGTCTCCCCAGGAGCCTGCATTCACTATATCTGGTCTCCCCAGGAACCTGCATTCACTATATCTGGTCTCCCCAGGAGCCTGCATTCACTATATCTGGTCTCCCCAGGAGCCTGCATTCACTATATCTGGTCTCCTCAGGAGCCTGCATTCGCTATATCTGGTCTCCC
Source organism: Rana temporaria (assembly GCF_905171775.1). Taxonomy (NCBI): domain Eukaryota; kingdom Metazoa; phylum Chordata; class Amphibia; order Anura; family Ranidae; genus Rana; species Rana temporaria. Next base: position 13,856,832 of record NC_053493.1, read on the forward strand.
CAGGAACCTGCATTCACTATATTTGGTCTCCCCAGGAGCCTGCATTCACTATATCTGGTCTCCTCAGGAGCCTGCATCCACTATATCTGGTCTCCCCAGGAGCCTACATTCACTATATCTGGTCTCCCCAGCAGCCTGCATTCACTATATCTGGTCTCCCCAGGAGCCTACTCTCACTATATCTGGTCTCCCCAGGAGCCTGCATTCACTATATCTGGTCTCCCCAGGAGCCTGCATTCACTATATCTGGTCTCCCCATGACCCTGCATTCACTATATCTGGTCTCCCCAGGACCCTGCATTCACTATATCTGGTCTCCCCATGACCCTGCATTCACTATATCTGGTCTCCCCAGCACCCTGCATTCACTATATCTGGTCTCCCCAGCACCCTGCATTCACTATATCTGCTCTCCCCAGGAGCCTGCATTCACTATATCTGGTCTCCCCAGGACCCTGCATTCACTATATCTGGTCTCCCCAGGAGCCTGCATTCACTATATCTGGTCTCCCCAGCACCCTGCATTCACTATATCTGGTCTCCCCAGGAGCCTGCATTCACTATATCTGGTCTCCCCAGGACCCTGCATCCACTATATCTGGTCTCCTCAGGAGCCTGCATTCACTATATCTGGTCTCCCCAGGAGCCTGCATTCGCTATATCTGGTCTCCCCAGCACCCTGCATTCACTATACCTGGTCTCCCCATGACCCTGCATTCACTATACCTGGTCTCCCCATGACCCTGCATTCACTATATCTGGTCTCCCCAGGACTCTGCATTCACTATATCTGGTCTCCCCATGACCCTGCATTCACTATATCTGGTCTCCCCAGGACCCTGCATCCACTATATCTGGTCTCCTCAGGAGCCTGCATTCGCTATATCTGGTCTCCCCCAGGACCCTGCATCCACTATATCTGGTCTCCTCAGGAGCCTGCATTCACTATATCTGGTCTCCCCATGAGCCTGCATTCACTATATCTGGTCTCCCCAGGGCCCTGCATTCACTATATCTGGTCTCCCCAGGAGCCTGCATTCACTATATCTGGTCTCCCCAGGACCCTGCATTCACTGTATCTGGTCTCCCCAGGACCATGCATTTACTATATCTGGTCTCCCCAGGACCCTGCATTCACTATATCTGGTCTCCCCAGGACTCTGCATTCACTATATCTGGTCTCCCCAGGAGCCTGCATTCACTATATCTGGTCTCCTCAGGAGCCTGCATCCACTATATCTGGTCTCCCCAGGAGCCTACATTCACTATATCTGGTCTCCCCAGGAGCCTGCATTCACTATATCTGGTCTCCCCAGGAGCCTGCATTCACTATATCTGGTCTCCCCAGCACCCTGCATTCACTATATCTGGTCTCCCCCAGGAGCCTGCATTCACTATATCTGGTCTCCCCAGGAGCCTGCATTCACTATATCTGGTCTCCCCAGGAGCCTGCATTCACTATATCTGATCTCCCCAGGAGCCTGCATTCACGATATCTGGTCTCCCCAGGAGCCTGCATTCACTATATCTGGTCTCCCCATGAGCCTGCATTCACTATATCTGGTCTCCCCAGGACCCTGCATTCACTATATCTGGTCTCCCCAGGAGCCTGCATTCACTATATCTGGTCTCCCCAGGAGCCTGCATTCACTATATTTGGTCTCCCCAGGAGCCTGCATTCACTATATCTGGTCTCCTCAGGAGCCTGCATCCACTATATCTGGTCTCCCCAGGAGCCTACATTCACTATATCTGGTCTCCCCAGGAGCCTGCATTCACTATATCTGGTCTCCTCAGGAGCCTGCATTCGCTATATCTGGTCTCCCCAGGAACCTGCATTCACTATATCTGGTCTCCCCAGGAGCCTGCATTCACTATATCTGGTCTCCTCAGGAGCCTGCATCCACTATATCTGGTCTCCCCAGGAGCCTGCATTCACTATATCTGGTCTCCCCAGGAACCTGCATTCACTATATCTGGTCTCCCCAGGAGCCTGCATTCACTATATCTGGTCTCCCCAGGAGCCTGCATTCACTATATCTGGTCTCCTCAGGAGCCTGCATTCGCTATATCTGGTCTCCCCAGGAACCTGCATTCACTATATTTGGTCTCCCCAGGAGCCTGCATTCACTATATCTGGTCTCCTCAGGAGCCTGCATCCACTATATCTGGTCTCCCCAGGAGCCTACATTCACTATATCTGGTCTCCCCAGCAGCCTGCATTCACTATATCTGGTCTCCCCAGGAGCCTACTCTCACTATATCTGGTCTCCCCAGGAGCCTGCATTCACTATATCTGGTCTCCCCAGGAGCCTGCATTCACTATATCTGGTCTCCCCATGACCCTGCATTCACTATATCTGGTCTCCCCAGGACCCTGCATTCACTATATCTGGTCTCCCCATGACCCTGCATTCACTATATCTGGTCTCCCCAGCACCCTGCATTCACTATATCTGGTCTCCCCAGCACCCTGCATTCACTATATCTGCTCTCCCCAGGAGCCTGCATTCACTATATCTGGTCTCCCCAGGACCCTGCATTCACTATATCTGGTCTCCCCAGGAGCCTGCATTCACTATATCTGGTCTCCCCAGCACCCTGCATTCACTATATCTGGTCTCCCCAGGAGCCTGCATTCACTATATCTGGTCTCCCCAGGACCCTGCATTCACTATATCTGGTCTCCCCAGGAGCCTGCATTCACTATATCTGGTCTCCCCAGGACCCTGCATTCACTATATCTGGTCTCCCCAGAACCCTGCATTCACTATATCTGGTCTCCCCAGGACTCTGCATTCACTATATCTGGTCTCCCCAGGACCCTGCATTCACTATATCTGGTCTCCCCAGAACCCTGCATTCACTATATCTGGTCTCCCCAGGACCCTGCATTCACTATATCTGGTCTCCCCAGGACTCTGCATTCGCTATATCTGGTCTCCCCAGGACTCTGCATTCACTATATCTGGTCTCCCCAGGACCCTGCATTCACTATATCTGGTCTCCCCAGGAGCCTGCATTAACTATATCTGGTCTCCCCAGGACTCTGCATTCACTATATCTGGTCTCCCCAGGACCCTGCATTCACTATATCTGGTCTCCCCAGGACCCTGCATTCACTATATCTGGTCTCCCCAGCACCCTGCATTCACTATATCTGGTCTCCCCAGGAGCCTGCATTCACTATATCTGGTCTCCCCAGGACCCTGCATTCACTATATCTGGTCTCCCCAGGAGCCTGCATTCACTATATCTGGTCTCCCCAGGACCCTGCATTCACTATATCTGGTCTCCCCAGAACCCTGCATTCACTATATCTGGTCTCCCCAGGACTCTGCATTCACTATATCTGGTCTCCCCAGGACCCTGCATTCACTATATCTGGTCTCCCCAGAACCCTGCATTCACTATATCTGGTCTCCCCAGGACCCTGCATTCACTATATCTGGTCTCCCCAGGACTCTGCATTCGCTATATGTGGTCTCCCCAGGACTCTGCATTCACTATATCTGGTCTCCCCAGGACCCTGCATTCACTATATCTGGTCTCCCCCAGGAGCCTGCATTCACTATATCTGGTCTCCCCAGGAGCCTGCATTCACTATATCTGGTCTCCCCAGGAGCCTACATTCACTATATCTGGTCTCCCCAGCAGCCTGCATTCACTATATCTGGTCTCCCCAGGAGCCTACTCTCACTATATCTGGTCTCCCCAGGAGCCTGCATTCACTATATCTGGTCTCCCCAGGAGCCTGCATTCACTATATCTGGTCTCCCCATGACCCTGCATTCACTATATCTGGTCTCCCCAGGACCCTGCATTCACTATATCTGGTCTCCCCATGACCCTGCATTCACTATATCTGGTCTCCCCAGCACCCTGCATTCACTATATCTGGTCTCCCCAGCACCCTGCATTCACTATATCTGCTCTCCCCAGGAGCCTGCATTCACTATATCTGGTCTCCCCAGGACCCTGCATTCACTATATCTGGTCTCCCCAGGAGCCTGCATTCACTATATCTGGTCTCCCCAGCACCCTGCATTCACTATATCTGGTCTCCCCAGGAGCCTGCATTCACTATATCTGGTCTCCCCAGGACCCTGCATTCACTATATCTGGTCTCCCCAGGAGCCTGCATTCACTATATCTGGTCTCCCCAGGACCCTGCATTCACTATATCTGGTCTCCCCAGAACCCTGCATTCACTATATCTGGTCTCCCCAGGACTCTGCATTCACTATATCTGGTCTCCCCAGGACCCTGCATTCACTATATCTGGTCTCCCCAGAACCCTGCATTCACTATATCTGGTCTCCCCAGGACCCTGCATTCACTATATCTGGTCTCCCCAGGACTCTGCATTCGCTATATCTGGTCTCCCCAGGACTCTGCATTCACTATATCTGGTCTCCCCAGGACCCTGCATTCACTATATCTGGTCTCCCCAGGAGCCTGCATTCACTATATCTGGTCTCCCCAGGACTCTGCATTCACTATATCTGGTCTCCCCAGGACCCTGCATTCACTATATCTGGTCTCCCCAGGACCCTGCATTCACTATATCTGGTCTCCCCAGCACCCTGCATTCACTATATCTGGTCTCCCCAGGAGCCTGCATTCACTATATCTGGTCTCCCCAGGACCCTGCATTCACTATATCTGGTCTCCCCAGGAGCCTGCATTCACTATATCTGGTCTCCCCAGGACCCTGCATTCACTATATCTGGTCTCCCCAGAACCCTGCATTCACTATATCTGGTCTCCCCAGGACTCTGCATTCACTATATCTGGTCTCCCCAGGACCCTGCATTCACTATATCTGGTCTCCCCAGAACCCTGCATTCACTATATCTGGTCTCCCCAGGACCCTGCATTCACTATATCTGGTCTCCCCAGGACTCTGCATTCGCTATATGTGGTCTCCCCAGGACTCTGCATTCACTATATCTGGTCTCCCCAGGACCCTGCATTCACTATATCTGGTCTCCCCAGGAGCCTGCATTAACTATATCTGGTCTCCCCAGGACTCTGCATTCACTATATCTGGTCTCCCCAGGACCCTGCATTCACTATATCTGGTCTCCCCAGGACCATGCATTCACTATATCTGGTCTCCCCAGCACCCTGCATTCACTATATCTGGTCTCCCCAGCAGCCTGCATTCACTATATCTGGTTTCCCACAGTACACAGAACATGGAAATGCAATTATTTAAGTAAATATAAACTGCTAAATACCTTTTCTCATCAGCAGTCTATAGCAGTCTTCTAATAGTGTCTGGTTAAAGCTTGTAGGAGGAGGAGTTTTCCTTCTTTGACTGTCCTATGAGGCTGCATGACCCCTGAACCTCTGTCTTGACAGTGCTGATTGTTCCTGTTCGGATCACATGCACCCTCCCAAGAAAAAAAAAAACTCTCCAGCAATACACACCAAACTGAGCATGTGCAGCGTGCCCCCAAAGGTTCTGTACAATCAGGAAATAGATTGGGGACAGTGGAAGAAGGGGAGGATCAGAGAAGACAGGATAACAGCCTTTTTACACAATGCAGAGGATTAACCTCCACAGTGAATATAACAAGCCTGATTTTACTGCTGTGGGATTAGTAACACTTTTCTCCATCTAATGATACATGATATAAGCCAGCCGCAATAATATGAAGTTTATAATAAAATCCAATCGCTGTCCGAATCTCCCCCGAAAACAGAAACCTTTACCCTCCCCATCAAGTCCCACCCAGTTATTAACATTTGTATCACTTGCCCATCCCTTTTAGATTGTAAGCTCTTGGGAGCAGGACCCTCCGTGCCCCTTTGCCTTGCATTGTATTGTAAATGAAGTGTTTCTCTTTGGCATCGTGTAGACGGGCGGCGGCCTTTGTAAAGCCATAGGCAGTTGGCAGGCGGCTGGAAGGCGAGTTGTCACCTCCTCACTTGCCGTTTAACCACTTCAGCCCCGGAAGAATTTACCCCCCCTTCCTGATCAGAGCACTTTTTGCGATTCGGCGCTGCGTGGCTTTAACTGACAATTTCGCGGTCGTGCGACGTGGCGCCCAAACTGAATTGACGTCCTTTTTCCCCCACAAATAGAGCTTTCTTTCGGTGGTATTTGATCACCTCTGCGTTTTTTTTTTTTTGCGCTATAAACAAAAATAAAGCGAAAATGTAAAAAAAAAAAAAAAAAGCAATATTTTTTACTTTTTGCTGTAATAAATATCCCCAAAAAAATCTATAATTTTTTTTTTATCTCAGTTTAGGCCGATACGTATTCTTCTACATATTTTTGGTAAAAAAAAAAATCGCAATAAGCTTTTATTCATTGGTTTGTGCAAAAGTTAATGGGGCAGATCCACAAAGGAAGTACGCCGGCGTACCTAGTGATACGCCGGCGTACTTTCAAATTTCCCGCGTCGTATCTTTGTTTTGAATCCTCAAAACAAAGATACGACGGCATCTGGGTTAGATCCGACAGGCGTACGTCTTCCGCGTCGAGTATGCAAATTAGCTATTTCCGACGATCCACGAACGTACGCGCGGCCGTCGCATTCTCTTATGTCGTTTCCGTTCGGCTTTTTCCGGCGTATAGTTAAAGCTGCTATTTGGTGGCGTACGCAATGTTAAGTATGGCCGTCGTTACCGCGTATAATTAAATTTTTTTTTTTTTTTTTGCGTAAGTAGTTCGTGAATCGGGATGGACGCAATTTACGTCCACGTCAAAACCAATGATGTCCTTGCGACGTCATTTAGCGCAATGCACGGTGGGAAATTTAGGGACGGCGCATGCGCAGTTTGTTTGGAGCGGGGACGCGCTTCATTTAAATGAAACACGCCCCCTACTCGCCGCATTTGAATTGCGCGCCATTACGCCGCGAGAGATACACTACGCCGCCGTAACTTACGGTGCAAATTCTTTGTGGATTCGAAGCTGCCAAAAGTAAGTTACAGCGGCGTAGCGTATCTCACATACGCTGCGCCCATCTAATTGTATGTGGATCTGCCCCAATATTTTTTACTTTTTGTTATAATAATATCCCATTTTTTTTTTATATATTTTTTTCCTCGGTTTAGGCCGATACGTATTCTTTTACATATTTTTGTTAAAAAAAAAAATCGCATTGAGTTTATATTGATTGGTTTGCGCAAAAGTTATAGCGCCTACAAAATAGGGGATAGATTTGATTTCTTTTTTACTAGTAATGGCGGCGATCTGCGATTTTTTTGTCAGGCCTGCGATATTGCGACGGACATATCGGACACTTTTGACACAATTTTGGGATCATTCACATTTATACAGCGATCAGCGCTATAAAAATGCTCTAATTACTGTATAAATGTGACTGGCAGGGAAGGGGTTAACACTAGGGGGTGAGGAAGGGGTTAAATGTATTCCCTGGGTGTGTTCTAACTGTGGGGGGGGAGGGGACTGACTGGGGGAGGTGACCGATCGGTGTCCCTATATACAAGGGACACAGATCGGTCTCCTCTCCTCTGACAGCACATGGAGCTCTGTGTTTACACCCCATCATTACACACAGAGCTCCACGTCCCTGCTGTCACCGCCGATCGCGGGTACCTGGCGGACATCGCGGCCACCAGGCACGCGCATCGGCATCTCAGCGATGCGCCGGGGAGAGCTTTTCCCCGATGCGCGCCCCCAGCGCGCAGCGGGGAATGCACATAAAAGGACGTCCAGGGACGTCCACCAGGCAGTTGAGAGCAGCGCTGTGAACGTCTTTCGTCAATAGCGCGGCTCTCAAGTGGTTAATTATAAAGTGCAGACTTTGTTTATACTGTAGATATTATATGATGTATAAAGTTTAAAAATGCATGGTAAAATTCTAATGGGTGTTGTATAATAATACATTAAAATTCTTAATAATAATAGAATGTGTAGTATATCACAGATTGTGACGCCTGCTTAAAATGTATCAATTATAGAAATATATTACTGAAAAAAAAATATATATAAATATTGACTTTTATATGATTTAATCATAAAGCGCAGCACTTTGTTTATAGATATTATGTAAGGTAAAAATAAAAATTAATTATAATAATAGAATATGTACCCTATCCCAGATTGTCACGCCTGCTTAAAATGTATCAATTATACACACATATATACACACATATATATATATATATACTGGGCTAGATTCACACACATCTGCGGCGGCGTAACGTATCGTCTTTACGTTACACCGCCGCAAGTTTTCAGTGCAAGTGCCTGATTCACAAAGCACTTGCGTGTAAACTTACGGCGCTGTAACGTAAAGCCGTCCGGCGCAAGCCCGCCTAATTCAAATGGGGCGTGTACCATTTCAATTAGGCGCGTTCCCGCGCCGAACGTTCTGCGCATGCTCCGTTAGGAAATTTCCCGCCGTGCTTTGCGCGAAATTACGGTGCCCCGACGTGTTTTTTGAACAGCGATGTGCGTTACGTCCTTTCGTATTCCCGGACGTCTTACGCAAAAAAATAAAAATTTAAAATTCGACACGGGAACGACGGCCATACTTTAACATGGCTGTTCTAAATATAAGCCATGAAATAGGACTCGTAACTTTACGACGGGAAAAGCCGACTAGCGACGACGTAAGAGAATGCGACGAACGCGCGTACCTTTGTGGATCGCCGTAAAAGCTAATTTGCATACCCGACGCAGGAAAACGACGCAAACTCCACCCAGCGGCCGCCGGAGAATTACACCTACGATCCGAAGGCGTACGAAGCCGTACTTCTGTCGGATCTTAGCCAAAAGCCGTCGTATCTTTTTTGTGAATTACAAATAAAGATACGACGCGGCAAATTTGAAAATACGCCGGAGTATCAGTAGATACGCCGGCGTATTTCAACTGTGAATCTGGCCCTGGGTGCGTGTTATACGCCAATAAATTTGGTATATAGATCTATATATACATACACACACATATATATATATATATAGACTTTTATATGATTTAATTATAAAGCGCAGCACTTTGGTTATAGATAATATATAATGTATATTGTTTGAAAATGCATGGTAAAATTGTAATGTGTATAGTATAATAATACATTAAAATTCATTATAATAATAGAATGTGAAGTATATCACAGATTGTCACACCTGCTTAAAATATATCAATTATACAAATATTCTACAAAAAAAAAAAAAAGATATATATATATATATATATATATATATATGGACTTTTATATCATTTAATTATAAAGCGCAGCACTTTGTTTTATAGATATTATGTAATGTAAAAATAAAATGTCATTATAATAATAGAGGGCCATATTCTGAGTAAGGATACTCCATCGTAACTCCCTTTTTTGGCCCGTGTATCTATGCGACTGATTCTTAGAATCATTTTCGCATAGATACACTTAAGATCCGCCATCTGTAAGTCACTTACACTGGCGGATCTTAAATGTAATTACGCCGCCCGCCGCTAGATGGCATTTACGTTCAGGTCTCATTTGTTTATGCAAATGAGCCTGCTACGCCGATTCCCGAACGTTTTCGCGTCGCGTACCCGTAGCTAACGTTGTTTGCGTAAGCGGAAACTTACTCCTGCTATATGAGGAGTAAGTTTCCGCAAGTCCCACGTAGGCCATGTTACGGATAGCGTCGGGTCCGCGTCGTGTTTTTCCGTTGGCTACGTCGTTTCCCTAAGTCGTTCTTGAATACGACTTTACGTCAATGACGCACACGTCAGCGTCATTGACGTTTTCCGCGGAGAACTGGACCATGCGCACTGGGCTTTTTTAAGCCCGCGCATGCGCAGTTACTTAGAATGGGGGGCGCGCTTAATTTGAATAGAAGCCGCCCCCTTGAAGATACGCGTGGCTACGCCGGGCCATTTACACTCCGCCGCCCCAAACTACGGAGCAAGTGTTTGGGGAATACAGCACTTGCTCCTGTAGTTTGGGGCGGCGGAGTGTAAATGCCTTACGCGCCGCCCGCGGACATTTAGAGAGAATATGGGCCTGTATATGTACCCTATCCCAGATTGTCACGCCTGATTAAAATGTATCAATTATACAAACATTCTAACATATTATATATACATATGTTAGTAATATAGACTTTTATATGATTTCATTATAAAGCACAGCACTTTGTTTATAGATAATATATAATGTATATAGTTTAAAAATATATTATAAAATGATAATGTGTAGTAAATCACGGATTATTATGTCTGCCTAAAATGTATCAATTATATAGATGTACTAATACAATGTATAGAGTGTGTATATAGGAGTATATATGTGTATATAGGAGTATATATGTGTATATAGGAGTATATATGTGTATATAGGAGTATATATGTGTATATAGGAGTATATATGTGTATACAGGAGTATAGGGGAAGTGAGATTTACCTGCTGATGGTGAGAGACTCTCTCTATGAGACTCGTCATGTCCAGCCCCGATCCTTCCTCCTCCGGTGTGAGGATCGTTATGAAGTGAGTTCTGGAGAACAATAGCGTCCCGTGGTGAAGGGTGAAAACACTCGGTCACCAGGCACGACCAACCACACCGCAAAACTTCAGTTGCAACGTAAACAAAAGAAAAAACAGAAACAAACCAACTCCTCAACTGATGTCTGTGCACCTGAGATAAGATCTGCAGTCTATAGAGCCGGACCAACCATCCCATAATCCAGCCATATACGAGGAGATTTTAGAGCGATCGTTCCTACAAAGATTGGACAGAAATTCTCAGTACATTCCGTGATCGGGCGAGAACGTCGATTAAAATTTTGTTTACATTGAACATTGCCCTTCGGAAAGGTTTACCTCCCCCTTAATGACCAGGCCTTTTTTTTGCGTAATTTTAACTGACAATTGCGCAGTTGTGCGACGTTGTACCCAAATAAAATTGACGTCCTTTTTTTTCCCACAATAGAGATTTCTGTTGGTGGAATTTGATCACCTTTGTGGTTTTTATTGTTTGCGCTATAAACAAAAAAAATTCAAAAATTTTTAAATAAATATTTGTATTTTTTTTTACTTTCTGCTATAATACTAATAATAAAAATAATACTTACAATAATAATAAAAAAAATGATATCTATCTATCTATCTATCTATCTATCTATCTATCTATCTATCTATCTATCTATCTATCTATCTATCTATCTATCTATCTCTAGCTGATCTATCTATATATCTATCTATCTATCTATCTATCTCTAGCTGATCTATCTATATATCTGTCCCTTATTGATCTTTCTAACATCTATTTATCCATAAATCTTGTATATATCTATCTATCTTTTATCTTTCAACTGGCATTTTAGTACTCCAAAATCGATTGATCTTATCACATATCTATCTATCTATCTATCTATCTATCTATCTATCTATCTATCTATATCTATATATTTTATACAATATATATAATTCCAATAAAAAATGTAAAAAATCAAGGGCCAGATTCAGGTACAAATGCGGCGGCGTAACGTATCTTCTTTACGTTACACCGCCGCAAGTTTTCAGCGCAAGTGCCTGATTCACCAAGCACTTGCGTGTAAACTTACGGCGGTGTAACGTAAAGCCATCCGGCGGAAGCCCGCCTAATTCAAATGGGGCGTGTACCATTTAAATCCCGAATGTTCTGCGCATGCTCCGTGTGAAAATTTTCCGACGTGCATTGCGCGAAATGACGTCACACGACGTAATGTTTTGGAATGGCGACGTGCGTAACGTACTTTTGTATTCCCGGACGTCTTACGCAAAAAAAATTAAAAATTTGAAATTCGACGCGGGAACGACGGCCATACTTTAACATGGCTGGTCTAAAATTAAGCCATGAAAAAGCAGGCCTAACTTCGCGACGGGAAAAAACGATGAGCGACGACGTAACGCACGCGCGTACCTTCGTGGATCGCCGTAAAAGCTAATTTGCATACCCGACGCTGGAAAACGACGCAAACTCCACCCAGCGGCGGCCAAAGTATTGCATCCTAAGATCCGAAGGCGTACGAAGCCATAAGCCTGTCGGATCTTAGCCAAATGCCGTTGTATCTTGTTTTGAGGATTCAAAACAACGCTACGACGCGGCAAATTTGAAAATACGCCGGAGTATCAGTAGATACGCCGGCGTATTACAAATGTGAATCTGGCCCCAAATGTCTTCATCAATTTAGGCCAATATGTATTCTGCTACACATTTTTCATAAAAAAAAAATCAAAAAAAATCCCAATTAGTGTATAATTCGGTCGGCAAGCGGTTAAAAATAAATTACGGTTACCGGGTTAGAGTTACAGAGGAGGTCTAGTGCTAGAATTATTGCTCTCGCTCTGACGATTGCGGCAACACCTCACATGTGTGGTTTGAACACCGCGTACATATGCGGTTGTGACTTCCGTATGCGTTTTCTTTGCTGCGCAAGCTCGTGGTGACGCAGTGCTTTAAAAATAAATACATTTAGTATTATTTTTTATTTTATTTGTTTTTATATTTTTACATTCTGTTTTAAAAATAATATAAAAAAATTAATCACTTTTATTGCTGTCACAAGAAATGTAAACATCCCTAGTGACAGGAATAGGTGGTGACAGGTCCTCTTTGTGGAGGTCCCCAGTGCCTCGGATGGCACCCCCCCCCCCCTTTTTTTTTCCGTCAGCACCCAAAGCCCCCCCCCGACCTCTAAGGAGCCCAGATGGCACCCCCCCCCTTTTTTTTTTTCCGTCAGCACCCAAAGCCCCCCCCCCCGACCTCTAAGGGGGGGTACAGGCAGTTCACCTGTAAGGGGTCCGGTGGCCTGGAGGGCATCCACCGTTTTATTTTTCTGTCAGCATATTACTTGTAGAGGCATTCTGGGGGTTTGTAGGCAGAGGCGGGGCAGCACGTCAGGGCCAGGGACATTGGAGCTTTCTTGTGCTGGGAGATGGAGCGCTCCGCTGGTGGCAGTGAATGACATTGGGCTGTACTGGTGGGCACTGATGTGAGGCACTAATGAGGTGATGCACTGATGAGGTGATACACTGGTTGGCACTGATAAGGTGATGCACTGGTTGGCACTGATGAGGTGATGCACTGGTTGGCACTGATAAGGTGATGCACTGATAAGGTGATGCACTGGTTGGCACTGATGAGGTGATGCACTGGTGATATGCGCTGGTGAGATGCACTGGTCAATGATAGGATGCACTGGTGCATTGGTGGGCATTGATGAGGTGGCACTGATGAGGTGGCACTGGTGGGCACTGATAGACACCAATGAGGTGGCCCTGATGGACACTGATAGGCTGCACTGGTGGGCACTAATGAGTTGGCACTGATGGGCTGCACTGGTGGGCACTGATGTGGCACTGACAGGCTGCACTCCACCCTAAACAATTATCTCCTCTCCACCCTAGGTTTTTTGAGATGAGGGGAAAAAATAAAAATCGGCCTAAAATATCGGCCACAAAAATCAGCAACACATATCGGCCATCGGCCGCCCCGATTTCCAAATATCGTCATCGGCCAGGGAAAAACCCATATCGGTCGACCTCTAATTACTTGGTTTGTGTGAAAGTTATAGCGTCTACAAACTGTGGTGTATATATACTGGATTTTTTTACTAGTAATGGCGGTGATCAGCGACTTATAAGGGGACTGCGATAGTGTGACGGCCAATCTGACACTTACTGATGCTTGGGGGGGGGGGGACTGACTAACTGTCATCAACATCACCAGTGACACTAATACAGAAGTCGCGTGCATGCGACTTCTTTGCGTTTTAAGCGCGATCTACGTGTCGGCTTGTAGGGCAACCCAATTAATTGTAATGCCCTTCCCTATGCACAAGAAGTGCAGGAAAACGACAGCCAGCCTCATTCAACTGTAATGTACATCCCCTCAGCCCGTCATTTAACAAGTAAAGAGAAGGGCACAATGATGATCACATCCAGTGGCGGCTGGTGCTCAAAATTTTTTGGGGGGCGAAAACAAACTGAAAAAAAAAAACATCAATTGCAGCCACTGTGCCCATCAAATGCAACCACTGTGCCCATCAAACGCAGCCACTGTGCCCATCAAACGCAGCCACTGTGCCCATCAAACGCAGCCACTGTGCCCATCAAACGCAGCCACTGTGCCCATCAAATGCAACCACTGTGCCCATCAAACACAGCCACTGTGCCCATCAAACGCAGCCACTGTACCCATCAAACACAGCCACTGTGCCCATCAAATGCTGCCACTGTGCCCATCAAACGCAGCCACTGTGCCCATCAAACGCAGCCACTGTACCCATCAAACGCAGCCACTGTACCCATCAAACGCAGCCACTGTGCCCATCAAACGCAGCCACTGTGCCCATCAAACGCAGCCTCACTGCGCCCATGAAATGCTGCCACTGTGCTTCATCAAATGCTGCCACTGTGCTTAATCAAATGCTGCCACTGTGCTTAATCAAATGCTGCCACTGTGCTTAATCAAATGCTGCCACTGTGCTTAATCAAATGCTGCCACTGTGCTTCATCAAATGCTGCCACTGTGCCCCATCAAATGCTGCCACTGTGCCCCATGAAATGCTGCCACTATGCCCCATCAAATGCTGCCACTGTGCCCAAACACAGCCACTGTACCCAATCAAATCCAGCCTTACTGTGCCCATCAAATGCAGCCACTATGCCCCATCAATTGCAGCCACTGTGCCCCATCAATTGCAGCCACTGTGCCCCATCAATTGTAGTCTTACTGTGCCCATCAAATGCAGCCACTGTGCCCCATCAATTGCAGCCACTGTGCCCCACCAAATGCTGCCACTGTGCCCAAACGCAGCCACTGTGCCCATCAAATGCTGCCACTGTGCCCCATCAAATGCTGCCACTGTGCCCCACCAAATGCAGCCACTGTGCCTCATCAAATGCTGCCACTGTGCCCCATCAAATTCTGCCACTGTGCCACATCAAATGCTGCCACTGTGCCTCATCAAATGCTGCCACTGTGCCTCATCAAATGCTGCCACTGTGCCCCATCAGATTTTGCCACTGTGCCCCATCAAATGCTGCCACTGTGCCTCATCAAATGCTGCCACTGTGCCTCATCAAATGCTGCCACTGTGCCCCATCAGATTTTGCCACTGTGCCCCATCAAATGCTGCCACTGTGCCTCATCAAATGCTGCCACTGTGCCCCATCAAATTTTGCCACTGTGCCCCATCAAATGCTGCCACTGTGCCCATCAAATGCTGCCACTGTGACAGGGTACACGACAGACAATGATGATGAGACCAGTACAGTACAGACAGACAGCATGTAGTAAATGTACCTACCTGCCCCTCGCCTCTGTGACTTGGTCCCCTACTAAAGGCAGCAGGAGAAGCAACACGTGAGGTTCCCTCTCTCTCTCTGAGTGCCCTGCAGTGCCATCTGGGAGTTGTAGTCTCTGCAGAGCACAGGCACCAGTGGGCCAAGTTGAAGTCTGTGTGCCTGTGCTCTATGGGAGAACTACAACTCCCGCCATGCGCTGGGGACGTCGTCGCCGACTTTAGGGGAAAGGCTAGGAGGAGGAGGACGGCGCCGCGGCGGTGGAGCCTGAGCCATTCCCACCATGATCGATCGTAAAGTGTTGTCCCTCGTCCGCCGCCGCGGACCGGACTGTGCAGCGCGCGCGCCGCCCACAACACAAGGCAAATTAGGCAATTGCGCGAGGCCTTTACTGTTGGCGAGGCCTAAGGCGATCGCCTAATTGGCCTAATTAAAGCCAAACCATTCATAAGCCTGAAGAATAGAAAAGCTGGATCAGACTTTTGCCAAAAACATCTAAAAAAAGACGGAGAAGTTCTGGAAAAAGCAAAGAATGAAACCGAGATTAATATTTACACCGGAAGGACGGGAAGAAAAAAGTGTGGAAGGGCTCATCATCCCAAACATACAATGTCATTATATCAATCCCCCCCATATATAAGTCCCCCCCCATATATCAGTGTCCCCCCCCATATATCAGTGTCCCCCCCATATATCAATCCCCCCCATATATCAGTGTCCCCCCCATATATCAGTGTCCCCCCCCATATATCAGTCCCCTCCATACATCAGTGCCCCCCCCCCCCCATATATCAGTCCCCTCCATATATCAGTGCCCCCCCCCCATATATCAATCCCCCCCCATATGAGTGTCCCCCCCTCCCTCTCCATATATCAATCCCCTCCATATATGAGTGTCCCCCCCCATATATCAATCCCCTCCATATATCAGTGCCCCCCCCATATATCAATCCCCACCATATATGAGTGTGTGTCCCCCATATACCAAACCCCACCATATATGAGTGCCCCCCCTCCCTCCCCATATATCAATCACCCCCATATATCAGTGCCCCTCCCCCCCATATATCAGTGCCCCCCCCCCCCCCCCCCATATATCAGTACTGTATGCCCCTCTCTTACCTGAGACAGCATGGCATGAGCCCGGGACCCGGGAGGCGGAGTAACAATGAAGGGGAAGTTCTCTCCTCCTCTGTAAAATGGGCGGGCGGAGCTTACCGCTGATCTGATTGGTTGTTAGGATTTGGTGGCCGACGGATGCCTAGCAACCCCGGTCAGCAGGGGAGGAGGAAGGTGTTCGGTGTCAGATTCTCTCCTATGTGTAATATTATAGGGAGGACGAGATTTCATCTACAACTGTGCGGCCAGAACTGCCCTGCCTGGGGGAGGGGCATTGTCATCCATGTGTGGGGGGTACAGGGGGAGGAGCATTGTCCTTTATATGTGGGGGTACAAGGGGGGGGCATTGTCCTCATGTGTGGGGGTACAAGGGGGGGGGCATTGTCCTCCATGTGTGGGGTATACAGGGGAGGGGCATTGTCCTCCATGTGTGGGGGTACAGGGGGAGGGGCATTGTCCTCCATGTGTGGGGGTACAGGGGGAGGGGCATTGTCATCCATGTGTGGGGGATACAGGGGGAAGGACATTGTCCTCATGTGTGGGGGGTACAGGGGGAGGGGCATTGTCCTTGTGTGGGGTACAGGGGGAGGAGCATTGTCCTTTATATGTGGGGGTACAAGGGGGGGGGCATTGTCCTCCATGTGTGGGGTATACAGGGGAGGGGCATTGTCCTCCATGTGTGGGGGTACAGGGGGAGGGGCATTGTCCTCCATGTGTGGGGGTACAGGGGGAGGGGCATTGTCATCCATGTGTGGGGGTACAGGGGGAAGGACATTGTCCTCATGTGTGGGGGGTACAGGGGGAGGGGCATTGTCCTTGTGTGGGGTACAGGGGGAGGAGCATTGTCCTTTATATGTGGGGGTACAAGGGGGGGGCATTGTCCTCCATGTGTGGGGTACAAGGGGGGCATTGTCCTCCATGTGTGGGGGTACAGGGGGAGGGGCATTGTCCTTGTGTGGAGGTACAGGGGGAGAAGCATTGTCCTCCATGTGTGGGGGGTACAGGGGAGGGGCATTGTCATCCATGTGTGGGGTACAGGGGAGGGGCATTGTCCTCCATGTGTGGGGGTACAGGGGGAGGGGCATTGTCATCCATGTGTGGGGGGTACAGGGGGAGGGGCATTGTCCTTTATGTGTGGGGGTACAGGGGGAGGAGCATTGTCCTTTATATGTGGGGGTACAAGGGGGGGGCATTGTCCTCATGTGTGGGGGTACAAGGGGAGGGGCATTGTCATCCATGTGTGGGGGATACAGGGGGAAGGACATTGTCCTCATGTGTGGGGGGTACAGGGGGAGGGGCATTGTCCTTGTGTGGGGTACAGGGGGAGGAGCATTGTCCTTTATATGTGGGGGTACAAGGGGGGGGCATTGTCCTCCATGTGTGGGGTACAAGGGGGGCATTGTCCTCCATGTGTGGGGGTACAGGGGGAGGGGCATTGTCCTTGTGTGGGGGTACAGGGGGAGGAGCATTGTCCTTTATATGTGGGGGTACAAGGGGGGGGCATTGTCCTCCATGTGTGGGGTATACAGGGGAGGGGCATTGTCCTCCATGTGTGGGGGTACAGGGGGAGGGGCATTGTCCTCCATGTGTGGGGGTACAGGGGGAGGGGCATTGTCATCCATGTGTGGGGGATACAGGGGGAAGGACATTGTCCTCATGTGTGGGGGGTACAGGGGGAGGGGCATTGTCCTTGTGTGGGGTACAGGGGGAGGAGCATTGTCCTTTATATGTGGGGGTACAAGGGGGGGGCATTGTCCTCCATGTGTGGGGTATACAGGGGAGGGGCATTGTCCTCCATGTGTGGGGGTACAGGGGGAGGGGCATTGTCATCCATGTGTGGGGGTACAGGGGGAAGGACATTGTCCTCATGTGTGGGGGGTACAGGGGGAGGGGCATTGTCCTTGTGTGGGGTACAGGGGGAGGAGCATTGTCCTTTATATGTGGGGGTACAAGGGGGGGGCATTGTCCTCCATGTGTGGGGTACAAGGGGGGCATTGTCCTCCATGTGTGGGGGTACAGGGGGAGGGGCATTGTCCTTGTGTGGAGGTACAGGGGGAGAAGCATTGTCCTCCATGTGTGGGGGGTACAGGGGGAGGGGCATTGTCCTTGTGTGGAGGTACAGGGGGAGGAGCATTGTCCTCCATGTGTGGGGGTACAGGGGGAGGAGCATTGTCCTTTATATGTGGGGGTACAAGAGGGGGCATTGTCCTCATGTGTGGGGGTACAGGGGGAGGGGCATTGTCCTTTATATGTGGGGTACAAGGGGGGGGCATTGTCCTCATGTGTGGGGGATACAGGGGAGGGGCATTGTCCTTTATATGTGGGGGTACAAGGGGGGGGCATTGTCCTCATGTGTGGGGGGTACAGGGGGAGGAGCATTGTCCTTTATATGTGGGGGTACAAGGGGGGGGCATTGTCCTCCATGTGTGGGGGTACAGGGGGAGGGGCATTGTCATCCATGTGTGGGGGATACAGGGGGAAGGACATTGTCCTCATGTGTGGGGGGTACAGGGGGAGGGGCATTGTCCTTGTGTGGGGTACAGGGGGAGGAGCATTGTCCTTTATATGTGGGGGTACAAGGGGGGGGCATTGTCCTCCATGTGTGGGGTATACAGGGGAGGGGCATTGTCCTCCATGTGTGGGGGTACAGGGGGAGGGGCATTGTCCTCCATGTGTGGGGGTACAGGGGGAGGGGCATTGTCATCCATGTGTGGGGGTACAGGGGGAAGGACATTGTCCTCATGTGTGGGGGGTACAGGGGGAGGGGCATTGTCCTTGTGTGGGGTACAGGGGGAGGAGCATTGTCCTTTATATGTGGGGGTACAAGGGGGGGGCATTGTCCTCCATGTGTGGGGTACAAGGGGGGCATTGTCCTCCATGTGTGGGGGGTACAGGGGGAGGGGCATTGTCCTTGTGTGGAGGTACAGGGGGAGGAGCATTGTCCTCCATGTGTGGGGGTACAGGGGGAGGAGCATTGTCCTTTATATGTGGGGGTACAAGGGGGGGCATTGTCCTCATGTGTGGGGGTACAGGGGGAGGGGCATTGTCCTTTATATGTGGGGGTACAAGGGGGGGGCATTGTCCTCATGTGTGGGGGATACAGGGGAGGGGCATTGTCCTCATGTGTGTGGGTACAGGGGGAGGGGCATTGTCCTTTATATGTGGGGGTACAGGGGGAGGCATTGTCCTCATGTGTGGGGGTACAGGGGGGGGGGCATTGTCCTCATGTGTGGGGGGTACAGGGGGAGGGGCATTGTCCTTGTGTGGAGGTACAGGGGGAGGAGCATTGTCCTCCATGTGTGGGGGGTCCGGGGGAGGAGCATTGTCCTCCGTGTGTGGGGGGTACAGGGGGAGGAGCATTGTCCTCCATGTGTGGGAGGGGGAGGGGAGGAGCATTGTCCGTCATGTGTGGGGGGTACAGGGGGAGGAGCATTGTCCTCCATGTGTGGGGGGTACAGGGGGAGGAGCATTGTCCTCCATGTGTGGGGTACAGGGGGAAGGACATTGTCCTCATGTGTGGGGGTACAGGGGGAGGGGCATTTTCCTCCATGTATTGGGGGTACAGGGGGAGGGGCATTGTCATCCATGTGTGGGGGTACAGGGGGAGGGGTATTGTCCTCATGTGTGGGGGGTACAGGGGGAGGGGCATTGTCCTCATGTGTGGGGGTACAGGGGGAGGGGCATTGTCCTCCATGTGTGGGGGGTACAGGGGGGGGGGCATTGTCCTCCATGTGTGGGGGGTACAGGGGGAGGGGCATTGTCCTCATGTGTGGGGGTACAGGGGGAGGGGCATTGTCCTCCATGTGTGGGGGTACAGGGGAGGGGCATTGTCCTCCATGTGTGGGGTACAGGGGGAGGAGCATTGTCCTCATGTGTGGGGGTACAGGGGAGGGCATTGTCCTTGTGTGGGGGTACAGGGGGAGGGGCATTGTCCTCATGTGTGGGGGTACAGGGGGAGGGGCATTGTCCTCCATGTGTGGGGGGTACAGGGGGGGGGCATTGTCCTCCATGTGTGGGGGGCACAGGGGGAGGGGCATTGTCCTCATGTGTGGGGGTACAGGGGGAGGGGCATTGTCCTCCATGTGTGGGGGTACAGGGGAGGGGCATTGTCCTCCATGTGTGGGGTACAGGGGGAGGAGCATTGTCCTTTATGTGTGGGGTACAGGGGAGGAGCATTGTCCTCATGTGTGGGGGTACAGGGGAGGGCATTGTCCTTGTGTGGGGGTACAGGGGGAGGGGCATTGTCTTCATGTGTGGGGGTACAGGGGGAGGAGCATTGTCCTTCATGTGTGGGGTACAGGGGGAGGGACATTGTCCTCATGTGTGGGGGGTACAGGGGAGGGCATTGTCCTTGTGTGGGGGTACAGAGGGAGGGGCATTGTCCTCATGTGTGGGGGTACAGGGGGAGGGGCATTGTCCTAATGTGTGGGGGTACAGGGGAGGGACATTGTCCTCATGTGTGGGGGTACAGGAGGATGGGCATCGTCCTTGTGTGGGGGTACAGGGGGAGGGGCATTGTCCTCATGTGTGGGGGTACAGGGGAGGGGCATTGTCCTCATGTGTGGGGGTACAGGGGAGGGGCATCGTCCTCGTGTGTGGGGGTACAGGGGGAGGGGCATTGTCCTCATGTG
Organism: Rana temporaria; assembly: GCF_905171775.1. Lineage (NCBI taxonomy): Eukaryota > Metazoa > Chordata > Amphibia > Anura > Ranidae > Rana > Rana temporaria. The sequence goes on from NC_053493.1 coordinate 13,877,843, forward strand.
TGGGGGTACAGGGGGAGGAGCATTGTCCTCATGTGTGGGGGTACAGGGGGAGGGGCATTGTCCTTGTGTGGGGGTACAGGGGAGGGGCATCGTCCTCGTGTGTGGGGGTACAGGAGGATGGGCATTGTCCTCATGTGTGGGGGTACAGGGGGAGGAGCATTGTCCTCATGTGTGGGGGTACAGGGGGAGGGGCATTGTCCTTGTGTGGGGGTACAGGGGAGGGGCATCGTCCTCGTGTGTGGGGGTACAGGAGGATGGGCATTGTCCTCATGTGTGGGGGGTACAGGGGGAGGGGCACACGCTGCATGAGAATGATAAGGGTCCATGCACAGGAACAATTGTGATTCTGTATGGAGTAGTCAAAGTTAAAACTGCTGTCATTATTATTATTTTCTGTCACCTGTGTGAGATTTCCCATCACTTCCTGTCTTGTAGACTCAACAGGATGTGAGAGAACACGTGGCCCCATTGGAAGATTTCCCCTCTATTCCTGTTCTGGTGACAACTCAAACTTTTGGATTTAGCCCCCCTCCCCCACTCAACAAAGCAGGTCATAAACCCACAATGTGAATCAGACATGTCTGGTATCTCAGGAATTCGGTCAGAGAGAATAGATTTTTCATTTTATTCCAGTGGGACGGCAAAGTTTTATGAAATTTGAAAAATGTCCTCAATTCCTCACATTCCCTAATATTTTCCCTGAATGATACAAGCCTGGACGACATTTCACTGGCTCTATGCACTGCGTAGCATCATAGATGTTTGTTGTGTTGTTTTTTTTTGTTTTTTTTCAATATAAAATCAATTTTTTACTTTTTTTTATCCTTTTTCCCATTCGTTTTGCTGATCTCCTCCAGTCCCTTTGGGCCAGATTCTCGTAGATGGGCGTAAATTTGGGCGGGCGTAACGTATCTGATTTACGTTACGCGGCCGCAAGTTTTTCAGGCAAGTGCTTTATTCACAAAGCACTTGCGTGTAAAGTTGCGGCGGCGTAGCGTAAATCACCCAGCGCAAGCCCGCCTAATTCAAATTAGCCGGGTAGGGGGCGTGGAGCATTTAAATTAAGCGCGTTCCCGCGCCGAACGTACTGCGCATGCGCCGTCCGGAAAATTTCCCAGGGTGCATTGCTCCAAATGACGTCGCAAGGACGTCATTGGTTTCGACGTGAACGTAAATGGCGTCCAGCCCCATTCACGGACGACTTACGCAAACGACGTAAATTTTTAAATTTCGACGCGGAAACGACGGCCATACTTAACATTGGTTGCCCCTCATATAGCAGGGGCAACCTTACGCCGCGCAAACCTTACGTAAACGTCATAACTTCACTGCGTCGACCGCGCGTACGTTCGGGAATTCGCGTATCTAGCTAATTTGCATACTCGACGGGGAAAACGACGGAGGCGACACCTAGCGGCAAAAAAAAAAATGCATTTAAGATCCGACAGCGTAAGAGCCTTACGCCTGTCGGATCTAATGGATATCTATGCGTAACTGATTCTAAGAATCAGTCGCATAGATACGACGGCCCAGATTAGGACTTACGACGGCGTACATGGCGTTGCGCCGTTGTAAGCCCTTTGAGAATCTGGGCCCTATTCTCTACAATTGCCCCAGTGCCGGCTGCCTTGCTCTGGACCGTGCCTCTGCAATGTGCGTTGATGTGCCTGCTTGTAGTCACCACCAGGGGTCACTTGAGGCAAGGTGACAACGCTGGAGCACAATTGAGAGACAGGAAGTAAGCGTTGTCCCCCTACAACAGGATCTCCTCCAGCCACTTCCTGTCTACAGGCACTCCAGTGTCAGCTAAATTGCTCTGGACCTGTGTTGCGTCAGATATGGCGACCCCGTCAGAATTGGTAACGGAAGTGACATTCCTTCGCAGCCATCTTGCTACACCCCACACTGCTCCACAGTAATGATACACTGAGAAGATTGCTCCAGAAGTGACGTTCCGTCGCCGCCATCTTGCTACACCTCACACTGCTCCACAGTAATGATACACTGAGAAGATTGCTCCAGAAGTGACGTTCCGTCGCCGCCATCTTGCTACACCTCACACCATTGCACAGTAATGATTGAGTGAAAAGGGGGCAAGCGGACATCTTCTTACACCCACCGGAGTTTTGCATTTCACGGTCATTTTTAACACAAAACGGAGCACATATGCTTAAATACTGTGTTTGGAAATCCGATTGACTGTTTAGGTGGCGGCGACGGAACGTCACTTCCGTTACCAATTGTGACGGTTCACCTAATCTGACGGAACACTGGCTTCCAGACTGGTGGACCATACCTATGCTGGTTGGTGTGCCTGCATATATCACTACCAGGGGGAGTCACCTATGATAAGGTGACAACACAGGAGCACAATTGAGAGACAAGAAAGAAGCGTTGTCACCCTACAGCAGGCTCTTCTCCAGTCATTTCCTTTCTACAGGCACTCCAGTGTCAGCTGCATTGCTCTCTAGACCATGCCTGTGCAATGTGTGTTGTTGTGCCTTCTTAAAATCACCACTAGGGGGTCACCTGTGATAAGGAGACAACACAGGAGCACAAATAAGAGACAGGAAGTAAGCGTTGTCACCCTACAACAGGATCTCCTCCAGCCACTTCCTGTCTACAGGCACCCCAGTGTCGGCTGCATTGCTCTGGACCGTGCCTGTGCAATGTGTGTTGGTGTGCCTGCTTGTAGTCACCACCAGGGGGTCGTCTGAGACAAGGTGACAACGCAGGGGCACAATTGAGAGACAGACAATGTGTTGTCACCTTCCAACAGGTCCTCCTCCAGCCACTTCCTGTCTACAGGCACTCCAGTGTCGGCTGCATCGCTCTGGACCGGCTTCCTGGCTGGTGGGCCATGCCTGTGCTGGTTGGTGTGCCTGCTTATAGTCACTACCAGGAGTCACCTGTGATAAGGAGACAACACAGGAGCACAATTAAGAGACAGGAAGGAAGCGTTGTCACCCTACAGCAGGATCTCCTCCAGCCACTTCCTGTCTACAAGCACTCCAGTGTCAGCTGCCTTGCTCTGGACCGTGCCTGTGCAATGTGTATTGGCGTGCCTGCTTGTAGTCACCACCAGGGGGTCACCTGAGACAAGGTGACAACGCAGGAGCACAATTAACAGACGGACAATGTGTTGTCACCCTACAACAAGATCTCCTCCAGTCACTTCCTGTCTACAAGCACTCCCGTTTCGGCTGCATTGCTCTGGACCGGATTCCTGACAACAATGAACCGTGCCTGTGCAATGTGTATTGGTGTGCTTGCTTGTAGTCACCACCAGGGGTCACCTGAGACGAGGTGACAACGCAGGAGCACAATTGAGGGACAGGGACAAAGCGTTGTCACCTTACAACAGGAAGTATCTAAACAGGAATCTTCGTGACAGGACCAACTGGTATGATTCCTTTGAAAGCGGTAGATTTTTTTTTAATTATAACTTTTAATATCACAATTAGAACTAATGTCAGGAATATTCACCTACGGTATTTTCCAACGGCCCCTCACCGTCCCCTTCTCCACGTCCAATTCCGGGAGCCGGCCTTGTTCGGCCATCTTTGATGTGGGAAGAGGTCGCTCCCAGGCATACGTAAATGGAGCTGCGCATGCACATTTTGCCTAGGACTGTGAAAAGACACCTAGGAGTATTTTATTGCAGGACAGACGTGGCATTTTTCTTCTGCAATAAAGAACCCGCCTACTCGCATTTTTTTTACCACATAACCCCCGAACCATATTGCTGGTCAAAGACCAGGCCACTTTTTACGATTCGGCGCTGCGTCGCTTTAACTGACAATTGCGCGGTCGTGCGATGTGGCTCCCAAACAAAATTGGCGTCCTTTTTTCCCCACAAATAGAGCTTTCTTTTGGTGGTATTTGATCACCTCTGCGGTTTTTAGTTTTTGCGCTTTAAACAAAAATAGAGCGACAATTTTGAAAAAAAAAGAATATTTTTTACTTTTAACCATAATAAATATCCCCCAAAAATATATAAAAAAACTTTTTTTTTCCTCAGTTTAGGCCGATACATATTCTTCTACCTATTTTTCGTTAAAAAAAAAAAACGCAATAAGCATTTATCGATTGGTTTGCGCAAAAGTTATAGCGTTTACAAAATACGGGACAGTTTTATGGCATTTTTATTATTATTTTTTTTTGCTAGTAATAGCAGCGATCAACGATTTTTTTTCCGGTACTGCGACATTATGGCGGACACTTCAGACACTTTTGACACATTTTTGGGACCATTGGCATTTTTATAGCGATCAGTGCTATAAAAATGCATTGATTAATATAAAAATGCCACTGTCAGGGAAGGGGTTAACACTAGGGGGCGGGGAAGGGGTTAAGTATGTTCCCTGGGTGTGTTCTAACTGAAGGGGGGGGTGGACTCACTAGGGGAAATGACTGATCGCTGTTCATACATTGTATGTACTGACAGTCAGGCATTTCCCCCCTGACAGGACCAGGAGCTGTGTGTTTAACAAACGATCGCGGGTGCCCGATGGTGATCGCGACCGCCGGGCACGCGCGCGGGAGTCAGGAGCGAGCGGGGGGCGTGCCCCTAGTGGCCGCTTCGAGAGCCGACGTAGAGCTACGGGCTCTCGCGCAGGAGAGCCGACCTGCTGCCGTAGAACGGGCCGGACCGTTTGGCATGTAGTTAACCTCTTGCGGACCGCCCCATGCACACATACGGTGACAGGGCGGCCGCTCTGTGCTGGATCACATACATGTACGTGATCCAGCATCTCCGGGTAGGGGGCATTCGCACACCTGTGCTGTGGTTCGGTACAGCACAAGACGGTCAACAGGTCCCGGTCAATGATTTATGGCTGGGACCTGCTGATCGGCTTAGTGAATCACAGTAAAGAGCTCTGTGTTTACTAACAACACAGGGCTCCGTACACCGAGCTGAGATGTGGCTGCTTTTTTTATTTTTATTCCTCCTTGCAAAGCAAAAATCAGCCACACCGATTAGTAAAAGCAGCACACGTTACACATTGTTAGGGGTTAACCACTAGGGGGCGAGAAAGGGGTTAAGTGTGTCCTAGGGTGTGATTCTAACTGTGGGGGGGATGGGCTATGAGTGACACGACATTGATCACTGCTCCGGATGACAGGGAGCAGTAGATCAGTGTCCTGTCACAAGGCAGAACAGGGAAATGCCTTGTTTACATACAAGGCAGAACAGGGAAATGCCTTGTTCACATAGACATCAACACGATCGCAGGACACCGGCGGACATCTAGTTCGCGGATCCGGTCGCGGTGGGAAATTCAAAGCGACCTACGGGTAGGTTGCTTTGCCCAGCCATTTTGCCAACGTACATACGCGTGAAGCTCTCAGCAAGTGGTTAAGATGCAGCCAAACCAGAGTTGTATGAAGTGGTGGAATTATAGTTTTACCTCTGGATTAAATAACCTTTTAATGCTCTGAGTCTGCTGGCCTTGCATGCCATTGTTGATTCTGTGATCTACTAGGACTCCCGGATCCCTTTCTGGGACTGACATCTACTAGGAATTCCAGATCCTTGTTCTCCCCTCTCCATCCTGCAGGTGGCAGGACAAACCCGGCATTAAATACACAACCCTGGTAATATATTGTGTTTTTTTTTTTTTTATCGATTAATTTCGAATAATTATAAAAGAAGACTGTAATATCCACAATCTCCCCCACTGAAACAGACATCCCCCCCCACTGTAAAATCAGCTATCTCCCGCACTGTAATGGACATCTCCCCCACAGTAATGGACATCTCCCCCACTGTAATGGACATCTCCCCCACTGTAATGGACATCTCCCGCACTGTAAAATAATTTTTTGGTGGTGGAGTGGATCTTGGGTGGGAGTTCCCACATTTTTTTCCCCAAAACTTGACCCCTGGAAGAAACCCTAGTTCAGAAAGACTGGTTGCTCCTTGCTCTAGTAACCTTGGGAGGAACCCTAATTGAGAAAGGCTGGTGTATGAGATTGGTTGCTCCTTGCTCTAGTAACCTCAAGAACAACTCTAGTTGAGGAATTTGGTTGCTCCTTGCTCTAGTAATCTTAGGAGGAACCCTAGTTGAAAAGAAAAAGAATGGTGTATGAGATAGGTTGATCCTTGTTCTGGTAACCTCAGAAGAAACCCTAGTTCAGAAAGACTGGTGAATGAGACTGGTTGCTCCTTGTTCTAGTAACCTTGGGAGGAACCCTAATTGAGAAAGACTGGTGTATGAACTTGGTTGCTCCTTGCTCTAGTAACCCCAGGAACAACTCGAGTTAAGAAAGACTGGTGTATGAGATTGGTTGGTCCTTGCCAGGGCTCAAGTCCTGCAGGAACGGAGTTCCTGCACTTTTTTCACAGCAGGAACTCCGTTCCCTTTGCAGGACTAGAGCAGCCGAGCCAATCCTTCACTAAGCGGCGATGCCCAGCTCGAGTCACTGTCAGGGGCAGGCGAACCTTAGTAATCCTTTATGTTACTGGCCGCTTCCTGTATATGGATTCATCGGGTAGTGTGCGGGTATTCCGTCACTTCCTCGATGCCGCAATGTCTCCTGGGAGCTTTTGTCATTGTTCCCAGGAGACATTGCGGAGGTCTGCCGCGAGTTATCACGGGATTAAGAAAAAACTTGCGGTTTAGTAAGTATGCATATGAGCGTATAATTTTTTTTTTTTTTGGTGGGGGAGTGAATCTTGGGTGGGAGTTCCCACACTTTTTTCCCCAGGACTTGACCCCTGGTCCTTGCTCTAGTAACCTCAGGAGGAACCTTAGTTAAGAAAGACTGGTGTATGAGATCGGTTGTCCTTGCTCTAGTAACCTCAGAAGAAACCCTAATTCAGAAAGACTGGTGAATGAGATTGGTTGTTCCTTGCTCTAGTAACCTCAGGAGGAACCTTAGTTGAGAAAGAATGGTATATGAGATTGGTTGCTCCTTGTTCTGGTAACCTCAGAAGAAACCCTATTTCAGAAAGACTGGTGAATGAGACTGGTTGCTCCTTGTTCTAGTAACCTTGGGAGGAACCCTAGTTCAGAAAATCTGGTGTATGAGATTGGTTGCTCCTTGTCCTAGTAACCCTGGGAGGAACCCTAATTGAGAAAGGCTGGCGTACGAGATTGGTTGCTCCTTGCTCTTGTAACCTCAAAAGAAACCCTAGTTCGGAAAGACTGGTTGATCCTTGTTCTAGTAACCTTGGGAGGAACCCTAATTGAGAAAGGCTGGCATATTAGATTGGTTGTTCCTTGCTCTAGTAACCTCAGGAGGAACCTTAGTTGAGAAAGAATGGTATATGAGATTGGTTGCTCCTTGTTCTAGTAACCTCAGAAGGAACCCTAGTTCAGAAAATATGGTGTAAGAGATTGGTTGCTCCTTGGCCTAGTAACCTTGGGAGGAACCCTAATTGAGAAAGGCTGGCGTATGAGCTTGGTCGCTCCTTGCTCTAGTAACCTCAGGAACAACTCGAGTTGAGCAAGCTGGTGTATGAGATCGGTTACTCCTTGTTCTAGTAACCTCAGGAGAAACCTTAGTTGAGAAAGAATATATGTATATGAGATTGGTGGTTCCTTGTCCTAGTAACCTTGGGAGGAACCCCAATTGAGAAAGGCTGGTGTATGAGATTGGTTGCTCCTTGCTCTAGTAACGTCAGGAGGATCCCTAGGGCCAGATTCAGGTAGAATTCCGGCGGCGTAACGTATTGCATTTACGTTACACCGCCGCAAGTTTTACGGGCAAGTGCTTGATTCACAAAGCACTTGCCTGTAAACTTGCGGCGGCATATCGTAAATCCGTCCGGCGCAAGCCCGCCTAATTCAAATGGGGCGTGTATCATTTAAAATTAGGCGCGTTCCCGCGCCGAACGTACTGCGCATGCTCTGTTTTGAAATTTCCCACCGTGCTTTGCGCGAAATGACGCACCAACGTAATTTTTTGAACGTCGACGCGAGTTACGTCCTTTCCTATTCAAAAAAAAAATTAAAAATTCGACGTGGGGACGACGCCCATACTTTAACGTGGCAAGTCTAAAGATAGGCCAAGAAATTGTAGCTTTAACTATACACCGGGAAAAGCCGACTAGCGACGACGTAAGAGAATGCGACGGCCGCGCGTACCTTTGCGAATCGCCGTAAACAGCTAATTAGCATACCCGACACAGAAAACGACGCAAACTCCACCCAGCGGGCGCCGAAGTATTACACCTACGAGCCGAAGGCGTGCAAAGCCGTACGCCTGTCGGATCGAAGCCAGAAGCCGTCGTATCTTGGTTTGAGGATTCAAACTAAAGATACGACGCGGCAAATTTGAAAGTACGCCGGAGTATCAGTAGATACGCCGGCGTATTTCTTCTGTGAATCTGGCCCTTAGTTCAGAAAGGCTGTGTAAGAGATTGGTGGACTCATGAAACTGGTTAATGCATTGGCTGGCCCACTCTGAGGCTCCGTACACACGACCGGATCTGTCCGCTGGGATTTATCCGCGGATCAGTTCCAGCAGACAAATCCGGTCGTGTGTACGGCCTAGCGGACATTTTTCGGCGGACATTTGTCCAGCCGACCGGTTTTCAAGCGGATGAAAATTTCTTAGCATGCTAAGAAATCTATCCGCTGGAAACCTCTCCGTCAGACGTGTTTGGTCGTCTGTACAGACTCACCGGACACGTCCGCCATCCCTCGCATGCGTCGTACTGATTCGACGCATGCGTGGAAGCTTTGAACTTCCAGGGCCGCCCACGTCGGCGCGGCCACGCCCCGCGTATTGTTTAAGCGCGGATTTCTGTCTGATGGTGTGCACAACCATCAGACAGAAATCTCCGGGCAGACATGTCCGCTGAAAACGGTCCGGCGGACCGTTTTCAGCGGATTATCCACCGTGTGTACGGGGCCTGAATGTGGGTTGTGCTGCTTTATTTATTGAGCTTGTAAGACTTGGACTAAATAAATGAAATAATGCAGTTCCCACATATAAGGGGCAATAAGTGTAATAATAGATAACGAGATAGAAGGCACAACAATGTTTGTAGTCTATGAAAAAATACAATACTATTTAACACTCTTTCGATCAGTGAGATCTCTTAACGTTCAGTAATGTAGTCTCTTCATGGAGTATTTTCAGGCTCTGGCCACCAATCCGGTGTGGAGGCGTTCACATTGACTGGCTCCCGACCCTCTAGTTTTATCTGAAGTTCTACTCCAAGGTGTTCCAGCCTCAAAAGGGCAAGACCCAAGTCACCTATCCCGGCTCTGTATTTACCGGCTGCTTTCCCCGAGAGCGTGACGATCTCCGACTCCTCGCACTCGGCCGGTATTGGTGACGAGAGGCGCACAGGCACCAGCCGCTTGCGGATAACTCCGGTGTGGTGAGTCCGGGCCGTTAGCTCCTGGCCCAAGTAACATCCTTTGGAAAAACTAATTCCATTCAAGTAAACCAAGTTAGATTCCAGCGGTAGAGCCACCCCTGGAGGAAGGTCCTTCACCCCCTCTGGAACACCTAGAAAAGGAAACACAAGGCTGGTAATGTTTATATTACTCACAGTCACACAAGTATTGACGTTCCCTCAAGAAGCTCGAAGGAGGACATGTACATTGGTCTAAACTAGGGTTGTCCCGATACTAGTATCGGTATCGGGACTATCGGTATCGTACTCCCGCAAATACCCCCGATACCGAAATAGAATACTTCCCCCCACCGCCGCCGTATCCCGCCGCACCCCCGCTGCCGCCGACTGGTTAATACACGCGGGGAACATTACAGCTTTCATTTGAATAGCTGTAATGATTCGCGCCGCGTATAGACACTCCCCCTTGCTCGGGTGAACTGTCCAATCCCGAGCAAGGGGGAGTGTCTATACGCAGCGCGAATCATTACAGCTATTCAAAGCTGTAATGTTCCCCGCGCGTATTAACCAGTCGGCGGCAGGTAAGGGGGACATGGCTGGATATGGGGGGGGAGACATGGCTGCATATGGGGGGGGGAGACATGGCTGCATATGGGGGGGGGAGACATGGCTGCATATGGGGGGGGGGGGAGACATGGCTGCATATGGGGGGGGGGGGAGACATGGCTGCATATGGGGGGGGGAGACATGGCTGCATATGGGGGGGGGAGACATGGCTGCATATGGGGGGGGGGGAGACATGGCTGCATATGGGGGGGGGGGGGGGGGGAGACATGGCTGCATATGGGGGGGGGGGGAGACATGGCTGCATATGGGGGGGGGGAGACATGGCTGCATATGGGGGGGGGGGGGGAGACCATGGCTGCATATGGGGGGGGGGGGGAGACATGGCTGCATATGGGGGGGGGGACATGGCTGCATATGGGGGGGGGGGACATGGCTGCATATGGGGGGGGGGGACATGGCTGCATTTGGGGACACATTTAAAAAAAAGTATCGGTATTCGGTATCGGCGAGTACATGAAAAAAAAGTATCGGTACTTGTACTCAGTCCTAAAAAAGTGGTATCGGGACAACCCTAGTCTAAACAACAACTTTTTTTTATCTTTTGTAATGGAGCCGATTCGATGTTAAAATACGGCCCTGTAACAATAATTTAACATACAACCCAGTATCAATTTTGTCTCTCGTTTCTGAAGATGGTAGGACTTCCAAAAAGCTAGAATGGTGTGTTGTCTAAGCCTAGCCTGCTGACCACCAATACACTACGGTGGTGGGAGTGTCATGGTCTGGGGCTACATGAGTGCTGCCGGCACTGGGGAGCTACAGATCATTGAGGGAACCATGAATGCCAACATGTACTGTGACCTACTGAAGCAGAGCATGATCCCCTCCCTTCAGAGACTGGGCCGCAGGGCAGTATTCTAACAAGATAACGACCCCAAACACACCTCCAAGATGACCGCTGCCTTGCTAAAGAAGCTGAGGGTAAAGGTGATGGACTGGCCAAGCAGGTCTCCAGACCTAAACCCTATTGAACATCTGTGGGGCTCCTCAAACAGGAGGTGGAGGAGCGCAAGGTCTCCAACATCCACCAGCTCTGTGATGTCATCATGGAGGAGGGGAAGAGGACTCTAGGGGCAACCTGTGAAGCTCTGGTGACCTCCATGCCCAAGAGGGTTAAGGCAGTGCTGAAAAATAATGGCGGCCACACAAAATATTGACACTTTGGGCCCAGTTTGGACATTTTCACTTAGGGGTGTACTCACTTTTGTTGTCAGCCGTTTAGATATTAAAGGGGTTGTAAAGGATTTTTTTTTCCCTAAATAGCTTCCTTTACCTTAGTGCCGTCCTCCTTCACTTACCTCATCCTTCCATTTTACTTTTAAAATGTCCTTATTTCTTCTGAGAAATCCTCACTTCCTGTTCTTCTGTCTGTAACTCCACACCGTAATGCGAGGCTTTCTCCCTGGTGTGGAGTGTCGTGCTCGCCCCCTCCCTTGGACTACAGGAGAGTCAGGACGCTCTCTACGTTGCAGATAGAGAAAGGAGCTGTGCGTTAGTGGCTCTCCTGTAGTCCAAGGGAGGGTGAGAGCACGACACTCCACACCAGGGAGAAAGCCTTGCATTACTGTGTGGAGTTACAGAAAGAACAGGAAGTGAGGATTTCTCAGAAGAAATAAGGACATTTAAAAGAAAAATGGAAGGATGAGGTAAGTGAAGGAGGACTGCACTAAGGGAAAGGAAGATATTAGGGGAAAGAAAGAAAAAAAAAAAAAAAAAAAAAAGACCTTTACAACCCCTTTAACCACTTGAGCCCCGGACCTTTAGGCAGCTAAAGGACCCGGCCAGGTTTTGCGATTCGGCACTGCGTCGCTTTAACTGACAATTGCGCGGTCGTGCGACGTGGCTCCCAAACAAAATTAGCGTCCTTTTTTTCCCCACAAATAGAGCTTTCTTTTGGTGGTATTTGATCACCTCTGCGGTTTTTATTTTTTGCACTATAAACAAAAATAGAGCGATAATTTTGAAAAATGCAATATTTTTTACTTTTTTCTATAATAAATATCCCCCAAAAATATAAAAAAAAATAAAAAATTCCTCAGTTTAGTCCGATACGTATTCTTCTACTTATTTTCGGTAAAAAAAAAAAAAAAAAATCGCAATAAGCGTTTATCGATTGGTTTGCGCACAATTTATAGCGTTTACAAAATAGGGGATAGTTTTATTGCATTTTTATAAAAACATTTTTTTTTTTTACTACTAATGGCGGCTATCAGCGATTTTTTTTCGTGACTGCGACATTATGGCGGACACTTCGGACAATTTTGACACATTTTTGGGACCATTGTCATTTTCACAGCAAAAAAATGCTATAAAAATGCACCTATTACTGTGAAAATGACAATTGCAGTTTGGGAGTTAACCACTAGGGGGCGCTGAAGGGGGTTAAGTATGACCTCATATGTTTTTCTAACTGTAGGGGGATGTGGCTGTAGGTGTGACGTCATTGATTGTGTGTTCCCTTTTATAGGGAATCGCAATCAATGCGGGCGACACAGTGAAGAACGGGGAAGGTGTGTTTACACACAGCTCTCCCCGTTCTTCAGCACCGGGGACCGATCGCGGGACTCCAGCGGCGATCGGGTCGGCGAGTCCCGCGGTACCGGAGCTTCGGACCGGGTCGCGGGCGCACCAACAGAGGACGTACCCGTACGTGCCTGTGCCCAGCCGTGCCATTCTGCCGACGTAAATGTGCAGGAGGCGGTCCTTAAGCGGTTAATGGCTGTGTGTTCAGTTATTTTGAGGGGACAGCAAATTTACACTGTTACAACCGGTTCACACTGGGGAAATAGAACCGTTCCAATAGGAGCAACGCAAGTCGCTCCGACTTAGAAAAAGGTTCTTGCACGACTTCGGGGGGGGGGGGGGGGGGGGGGGCGGCTCGGGGCGACCTGCATTGACTTCTATACAGAGGTCATTTTGCAAGTCACCTCTGAAGTCGTCTTCAGGACGCCTTGCCGAGTCGCCCCCGAAGTCGTGCCGCCCCAGTGTGAACCGGCTCTTATACAAGCTGTACACTCACTACACAACATTGTAGCAAAGTGTAATTTCTTCAGTGTTGTCACATGAAAAGAAAATATTTACAAAAAAAAAATGGGAGGGGTGTACTTACTTTTGTGAGTTACTGGGCCAGATTCACAGAATAAGTACGCCGGAGTATCCGCTGATACTCCGGCGTACTTTCAAATTTGCCGCGTCGTATCTTTATATGTAATTCATAAACAAGATACGACGGCATTTGGCTAAGATCCGACAGGCTTACGCCTTTGTATCTTAGGATGCAATACTTCGGCGGCCGCTGGGTGGAGTTTGCGTCGTTTTCCAGCGTCGGGTATGCCAATTAGCTTTTACCGCGATCCACGAAGGTACGCGCGTTCGTTACGTCGTCGCTAGTCGTCTTTTCGCGTCGCAAAGTTACGGCTGCTATTTAGGTGGTGTAACAATAGACAGCCAATGTTAAAGTATGGCCGTCGTTCCCGCGTCGAATTTCAATTTTTTTTATTTTTTTGCGTAAGTCGTCCGGGAATACGAAAGTACGTTACGCACGTCGCCGTTCAAAACATTACGTCGGGGCGACGTCATTTCGCGCAAAGCACGGCGGGAAATTTCAAAACAGAGCATGCGCAGTACGTTCGGCGCGGGAACGCGCCCAATTTAAATGGTCCCCGCCCCATTTGAAATAGGCGGGTAGGCGCCGGACGGCTTTACGATACACCGCCGCAAGTTTACACGCAAGTGCTTTGTGAATCAAGCACTTACGATGAAAACTTGCGGCGGGGTAACGTAAAGGGGATACAATACGCCAAAGTGCAAGTACGTGAATCTGGCCCACTGTGTCTATCTATCTATCTGCTACTGTGTACAGACAAAACTGATCTTTCAGTTTAACCACTTCCCGCCCGGCCTATGGCCGATTTACGTCCGGGAAGTGGTTGTGAAATCCTGACAGGACGTCCATGGACGTCCTGCAGGATTTCATGCCGTGGGGGAGCGCAGCGCGGCGATCGGTGATGCGGGGTGTCAGTCTGACACCCTGCATCTCCGATCTCGGTAAAGAGCCTCCGGCGGAGACTCTTTACCACGTGATCAGCCGTGTCCAACCACGGCTGATCACGATGTAAACAGGAAGAGCCATTGATGGCTCTTCCTCACTCGCGTCTGACAAACGCGAGTAGAGGAGAGCCGATCGGCGGCTCTCCTGACAGGGGGGGTTCGCGCTGATTGTTTATTAGCGCAGCCCCCCCTCGGATCGCCACACTGGACCACCAGGGAAGCCCACCCTGGACCACCAGGGAAGCGGGCAAAAAAAAAAAAAAGCATGAAAAAAAATAAAATAAAAAAAAAAAAAGATGCCAATCAGTGCCCACAAATGGGCACTGACTGGCAACATGGGTAGATCAGTGCTGCCCCACAATGTCCATCAGTGCCACCCCAAGTGTCCATCAGTGCCACCCCACAGTGTCCATCAGTGCCACCCCACAGTGTCCATCAGTGCCACCCCACAGTGTCCATCAGTGCCACCCCACAGTGTCCATCAGTGCCACCCATAAGTGCCGCCCATGAGTGCCCAGTGCCGCCCATGTGTGCCCATCAGTGCCGCCTATGTGTGGCCATCAGTGCCGCCTATGTGTGCCCATCAGTGCCGCATACCAGCGCCGCCAATCAGTGCCACCTCATCTGTGCCCGTCATTACTACCTCATCGATGTCCATCAGTGCCATCTCATCGGTGCCCATCAGTGCCGCCATATCAGTGCCCGTAATTGAAAGAGAAAACGTACTTAATTTTTTTGTAAATAACAGGAAAAAAATAAAACTTTTTTTTTTTTAAATTTTCAGTTTTTTTAGTTGTTGCAAAAAAAAAAACAAAAAAAAAACAAAAAAAAAAAAATCGCAGAGGAGATCAAATACCACCAAAAGAAATCTCTATTTGTGGGGAAAAAAGGACGCCAATTTTGTTTGGGAGCCACGTCGCACGACCGCGCTGAAAATTGGCTTGGGCGGGAAGGTGCGTAAGTGCCCGGTATGGAAGTGGTTAAAGTGGGGGGGGGGGGGGGAAATATCTCTGGAATCTCTAAGATAAACTCTCCCGGCCACAAAGCTCCACAAAAGCAGCTGCAGACCATATTTTATCCAATAAACAAATACAATGAAGATCTGGCAGGGGGAGCGACACGTGCAATGAGCGGAGGTGGCAGTGGGGGTGGGGGTTTGTTGGTGTGGGGGTGGGGGGGGGGGCATAAACAAGAACTTCAGCACAACGAATTTTCTGCAAGAGTCTCTAAAGATTTAAGAAAAGGAAATCTGACTCATCCAGCCGCTCTCCACCCAAAATGGGACTTGGGGTTTCCAGTGGGATTGGCCAATGTAGAGGTCATACCAGGCTTCCCACACCATTGGAATCCTATGAGTGAGGACGTGGACAGCCATTTTTTTATTTTTTATTTGCTTTTCTGTATAGCATTATACATTGTGGGCCAGATTCACGTACTTGCGCTTTGGCGTAATGTATCCCCTTTACCTTACTCCGCCGCAAGTTTTCATCGTAAGCGCTTGATTCACAAAGCACTTGCGTGTAAACTTGCGGCGGCGTAGCGTAAAGCCGTCCGGCGCAAGCCCGCCTAAGTCAAATGGGGCGGGGACCATTTAAAATTAGGCGCGTTCCCGCGCCGAGCGTACTGCGCATGCTTCGTTTTGAAATTTCCCCGCCGTGCTTCGCGCGAAATGACGTCGCCCCGACGTAATGTTTTGAACGGCGACGTGCGTGACGTACTTTCGTATTCCCGGACGACTTACGCAAAAAAATAAAAAAAAAAATGAAATTCGACGCGGGAACGACGGCCATACTTTAACATGGGCTGTCTATTGTTACACCACCTCAATAGCAGCCGTAACTTTGCGACGCGAAAAGCCGACTAGCGACGACGTAACGAACGCGCGTACCTTCGTGGATCGCCGTAAACAGCCAATTAGCATACCCGACAGGTACGCCCATTTGCCTGCCCGTGCCATTGTGTCGACGTATATCGTCATGCGCCGGTCGGCAAGCGGTTAAACATTATGATTTGTTCAGTGTTTACCATTGTGACCAATCACAGCTAGTCACATGGTACAACTAGGCTGCGATTGGCTTGGTCTGTGCCATGTAATCACTTTGACCAATCACAGAGATCAACACAATAATACACAACGAACAGCATGAATCAAAGCCATTCATGGTGTACAAATGTCATGTGATCTGCTGTGATTGGTCACAGCGATCACATGGTACTGGCTGCGGCCT
>NC_053493.1:13899063-14051563 GCF_905171775.1 Rana temporaria
GTACATAGAAGAAGAAGACGGAGCTGGAGGTGTCCATCTTGACTGGGAGGGGTGCAGATACTTTATCTGACCGGCGCAGAGCACCGCTGCTCATCTCTGATAAAGCCGGGGCTGGCTGGGCTTCTCCTGTCACTGAACACCCCGGAGGAGAAATGTCACGTCAGCCCCACCCCCGGACCCTCGTTATCTGCGTCCTCCACCAACCACTTGTGTGTGTGACATGGAAAGGAGATCGTCTCCCAGAGAAGAGGAAGAGATCTCCCCCAATGTATGAGAACTTCCCATTCATGATCAGCAAATAAGGAAAGGACCTTCCTTGGATACACTCTGTTCAATAATGTGGAAGTTTAAGTAAAGCTTTTAAAAAAAAAAAAAAAAAAAAAAAAAAAAAAAGACACATTGAAGCCCATGGAGGTCGTGTGACATTGTTGGGACTTATTCACGCTGAGCGTTTAGCCGCGGCGACACGAGACTCCGGCATTCAGGTGGAAGACACAAAAAGTACCGTCCAGCCCCACTGCCGGCAGCCTATAAAAAACTCTGAGAGGCCAACGGGGCTTCGGGCATCTCTTGCCTGTGCCGCATTACATACTGCTGACCCCTGCGCTCTGTACATTACACACCTGACCCCCGCACTCTGTACATTACACACTCCTGACCCCCCCGCACTCTGTACAGTACACACTCCTGATCCCCCCGCACTCTGTACAGTACACACTCCTGATCCCCTGCATTCTACGTTACACACTCCTAACCACCCCCCGCACTCTGTACAGTACACACACCTGACCCCCGCGCTCTGTACGTTACACACTCCTGACCCCCGCACTCTGTATAGTACACACTCCTGACCCCCCCGCACTCTGTACGTTACACACTCCTGGCACCCGCACTCTGTATAGTACACACTCCTGACCCCCCCGCACTCTGTACGTTACACACTCCTGGCACCCGCACTCTGTACAGTACACACTCCTGGCACCCGCACTCTGTACAGTACACACACCTGGCACCCCCGCTCTGTACATTACACACACACACACCTGCACATTACACACACACCTGACCCCCGCACTATGTACATTACACACACCAGACCCCTTTACAGTACACACTACTCCTGGCCCCTGCATTCTGTACATTACACACTCCTGACCCCCGCTCTCTGTACAGTACACACTCTGGGCCCCTACACCTTAGCGGGAGCCTTAGCGTTCCCAGGATCTCGTTGGAAGGATTATGATGTCACCATTGCCTAGGCAACACCACCACAGCCAGACACCGCCATAGGTGCTTGTATCTCTGGGGAGTGAGGACCTACAGTCATACAATTCTACATCCCTGAAAATAAATGGCAATGGGTGTTAGTAAATATGTAGACTTTATCACTGAACACATCACCACCTCAACAACATCAACAAAGTTTGACACAACTTGGCAGCATTGCCAGAAGTAAAGATGGCCGCCCCAGCTCGGCGTGCCCTCGCTTTACGTTACCTGTACAGGATGACGTCAAACATACTCCGCCCCTGCAGGTTGAGAAGGTGAGCGTACACGGCGCCCTCCCCCAGTCGCTCCGTGTCGTTGGTGACGAGCCCCTGCAGGAAGCCCGGGGTGTTCGGGCCTCGGAGCCGCAGCAGCCCCCGGTGCTCCCTCAGCGGGCAGCAGCTGCCGCTCAGCCGGCGGACCCAGGGACGGCTCAGGACGGAGAGAAGCTGCGGCCGCGCCATGACTGGTGTGGCTCAGTCACGTGGACGCCCTTAGATCACGTGACCGCGGCCTTTTAGCGACAGCGCGCCCTCTGCCGGCGGACAGGCGGGTACTGCAGGCTGCTGAGACTTCCATGTGTCCATTCACTTCCAGCAGGAACAAAAGTTTGCAAAGTTTCCCAATTATACAGTAATTTATACAGATTTAAATAAAAAATTAAATCAGTATTTTTTTTGCTAAAAAAATTACTTATAACCCCCAAATATTTTATATACATATATATATATATACATTTTGGCAAAGACCCCAGAGAATAAAATGACGATTGTTGCAATGTTTTATGTCACGCGGTATTTGCGCAGCGTTTTTGCAAATGCAATTTATTAGGAAATAAAACACTTTAACTACTGCACTTAAAGGGGTTGTAACCCTCATGTTTTTAGCATTACAGTGAAAAAACTTTTGCCAGTGACCGGTGTCCCCCCCCCCCCCTCCCACGTTTTACTTACCTGAGCCCTGAATTTTCCTCGGCAGAGTTATGCTGTCCCTCTTTCCAAGGGGTCCTGGCTGTTGATTGGATAGATTGGTAGCAGCGCAGCCATTGGCTCCCGCTGCTGTCAATCAAATCCAATGACGCGGGGGCCGAGTCCGGCATTCGTGTCTATGGATGCAAATGCTGGACTCGGGAGCACGCCCACAAGGTGACACCCTATGGAGAGCGCTTCTCCTGGGGGGGGGGGGGGGTTAACTGATGCGTCGAGGAGCCGCAGAGGGACCCTAGAAGAGGACCATCAGGGCCAAAATGAGCTGCACAGTGGAGGTAAGTATGACGTTTGTTGTTTTGCACCTCCCTGCATTAGGGTTAGGGTGTCCCATTGAAGAATAAGGCTAGGACTCAGGAATTAGAACAGGGACCTCCCCCAGAGGTCAGAAGGCGGGTTTCCCAGAGGTCACGGGGCGTGGCTGACCCACCAAAGTGTACCGCCTACCCCAACTAAGTCGGGGGTTAACTTGCGGGCGCTCAGCCGAGTCATACACTCGGCGTCCATAGACATCGAGTGTATGACTCGGCCCCGTGCCCGCATCATTGGATTTGATTAACAACAGCCGGAGCCAATGGGCGCTGGTATGCTGCACTGATGGGCACTCATGGGCAGCACTGATGGGCACTCATAGGCAGCACTGATGGGCACTCATAGGCGGCACTGATGGGCACTCATAGGCGACACTGATGGGCACTTATGGGTGGCACAGATGGGCACTGATAGGTGGGCACTGGGCATGGGTGGGCACTGGGCATGGATGGGCACTGAGAGGTGGCACTGATGGACAGTGAGGGGTGGCACTGATGAACACAGAGGGTGGCACTGATGGCATCTAGTGACAGGACACTGATCTACTACTCCCTCTGATCAGGAGCAGTGATCACTGTTGTGTCACTCATAGCCCCGCCCCTCACAGTTAGAATCACTCCCTAGGACACACTTAGCCCCTTCCTCGCCCCCTAGTGGTTAACCTCTTCCCTGCCAGTGTCATTTACACAGCGATCAGTGCATTTTTATAGCACTGATCGCTGTACAGATGACAATAGTCCAAAAATAGCGTCAAAAGTGTCCGATGTGTACGCCGCAATATCACAGTCGTGATAAAAATCACAGATCGCCGCCATTACTACAAAAAAATAAATAAAAATGCCATAAAACTCTCCCCTATTTTGTAGACGCTATAACTTTTGCGCAAACCAATCAATAAACGCTTGTTGCTTTTTTTTTTACCAAAAATAGGTAGAAGAATACGTATCGGCCTAAACTGAGGAACATTTTATTTTTTTTAATATTTTTGGGGGATATTTATTACAGCAAAAAATAAAAAATATTCCTTTTTTTTTCAAAATTGTCACTCTATTTTTGTTTATAGCGCAAAAAATAAAAACCGCAGAGGTGATCAAATACCACCAAAAGAAAGCTTTATTTGTGGGGAAAAAAGGACGCCAATTTTGTTTGGGAGCCAAAAAGTGCTCTGGTCATTTGGCAGCCAAATCCTTAGGGGCTGAAGTGGTTAAATATGAAATTTGGGGTAAAAAAATACCTCAGATCTCATATTTACATCAATATGCAATGCAATAAAAAAAAGTCCCTTTAACCACTTAAGGCCCGGACCTTTAGGCAGCTAAGGGACCGTTTTTGCGATTCGGCACTGCATCGCTTTAACTGACAATTGCGCGGTCGTGCGACGTGGCTCCCAAACAAAATTGGCGTCCTTTTTTCCCCACAAATATAGCTTTCTTTTGGTGGTATTTGATCACCTCTGCGGTTTTTATTTTTTGCGTTATAAACAAAAATAGAGCGACAATTTTGAAAAAAATGCAATATTTTTTACTTTTTGCTATAATAAAGATCCCCCAAAAATATATAAAAAATAATTATTTTCCTCAATTTAGATACGTATTCTTCTACCTATTTTTGGTAAAAAAAATCGCAATAAGCGTTTATCGATTGGTTTGCGCAAAATTTATAGCGTTTACAAAATAGGGGATAGTTTTATTGCATTTTTATGATTTTTTTTTTACTACTAATGGCGGCGATCAGCGATTTTTTTGTGACTGCGACATTATGGCGGACACATCGGACACTTTTGACACATTTTTGGGACCATTTTCATTTTCACAGCAAAAAGTGCTATAAAAATGCATTGTTTACTGTGAAAGTGAAAATGGCAGTTTGGGAGTTAACCACAAGGGGGGGCTGAAGGGGTTAAGTGTGACCTCATTTGTGTTTCTAACTGTAGGGGGCGGGGCTGGAAGTGTGACATAATTTATTGTGTTTCCCTATAAAAGGGAACACACGATCAATGACGGCGCCACAGTGAAGAACGGGGAAGCTGTGTTTACACTCACCTCTCCCCGTTCTTCAGCTCCGGGACCGATCGCGGGACGCCAGCGGCGATCGGGTCCGCTGGTCACGAAGCTTCGGACCGGGTTGCGGGCTCGCGCCCCACGGCTGGGCACTTAAAGAGGACGTACCTGTATGTGCTTGTGCCCAGCTGTGCCATTCTGCCGACGTATATGTGCAGGAGGCGGTCCTTAAGTGGTTAAGACGTATAGTGTTGTTTCCGCCCTGCTATGGTATGGAGACGGGTGGGGGGGCCATCTTCCCCTCACTCGTCTCCATAACCAGCCACAGGAAGGACACGGTCGCCTCCGCTCACTACCGACGGCTCCGGGAGAGAGGCGGGACAGGGGGCCCTCTCCCGCTGCCGATAATGGTGATCTTACGGCGAATACGCTGCAGAGACCACCATTATCGGAAACCGGACCGCTGCCTGAAGAAGAGGATACCAGAGTTATAGTAGCTAGCTGCTGCCATAACAGAGATATCCCTCTTCAAACATCCGACGTATATCGGCGTGCGGCGGTCTGGAAGTGGTTAACCACCACTGGGTTTTTTTTTATCGTTTGCTAAAAAAACAAAAATGACCGAAAATTTAGCAAACACGTAATTTTTCTTCTTCACTGATGAGCTGCACTGTTAGCGCTGCACAGATGATCATCACCCCGACTATCAGTGTAAACAATGGACTCGCTGTGCCCTGTGAGACTTTCCAGTTACCGGCTCTCCTTTCCTCACACAGAGACAGCGGGTGGGGAGAGGAATGCCGATAACCGTGAAGTCTGTTTTACATGTGACCAGCTGTGATTGGACACAGCGGATCACATGGTAAAGGGCCCGCTGTGATTGGCCCTTTACCGAGATAACAGAGCGTGCCCCATGGGGGGTGCGTTGGGGGGACGTCTTCCCAGAACTGGAGGCCCGCGCTGTAACCTCCTCTCGGCTATAGCTCAGGCAGTAAATGGTTAAAAAAAATGTTTCCAGGAATATCTTTGATTTTTTTTATATCCAGGCAGCAGATGATGGCTTTCTGCATTTTTCCACAATCCAGGATCATCTTTGTTTTTTTTTGTTTTTTTTCTGAAAAAAAAATCCCTGTTGTTTACAGAGGTCAGTAGCTGAAGCTGATGTTTAGCGAGTGAATGTCAGACCAGTGACCCCCCCCCCCCTTTTTTAGGAAACCAGTTTAACTTTGAGAATCCTTTGTGTGCTGTGTAATAAAGATTTGTAAATTACTGTGTGTGTGTATATATATATATATATATATATATATATATATATACTATATTTATGGATTATTTTTTTATGTTTTTTTATGAAATTTACTGTAGGGCTGCAAGTAATGATTATTTTCATAATCGATTAGTTGGCCAATTATTGTTTCGAATTATCGAATAAAAACAAACATTCATTTTATTTAAAATAATAATGAAAATAATGGGGCAGCACTATTCCTCCCGGGAACACCAATAATGGGGCAGCACTATTCCTCCCGGGAACACCAATAATGGGGCAGCACTATTCCTCCCGGGAACACCAATAATGGGGCAGCACTATTCCTCCCGGGAACACCAATAATGGGGCAGAACTATTCCTCCCGGGAACACCAATAATGGGGCACAATTTCCCCCCCTCCTAGAAAAACCAATGAGGTACTACCCCCCATTCCTCTCAGGAAAACCAATGATGGGGCACTAATCCACCCCCCCCCCATAAATACTTATGATTGGGCACTATTGTATTGCATTGTAATAACCATAGCCACTGTCTTATAATGCAGGTGCAGCACGGCTGCTTCACGCCTCTCTCTCACTCCAGTCTCCATTGCCTTGAGGCAGCAGCGGGCGGGGCTGAGAATATCGGGGGGCTGACGTCAGCGAGGAGGAGAGAGAGGGACGTGCCTGGTCACATGAGCGCTGCTGTATTCTCATGAGAATACAGCGGCGCCGCCGGCTTGTACCCAGGATTCTCACACTGGGACGGAGGCAGGACTGGCAGGGAGGAAGGTGCGTGCCGTTAGACCAACTAATCGATTATTATCGATTTTATCGATTAATCGTTTCAGCCCTAATTTACTGTATATATGTATATATCACATATTGTCATTGATTTTGAGCACTTTTTTTTTTTTTACTTTATTTTGCACTGTATTTGTTGCCCTTTACTTGGGATTAATTTAGATTATTTTATACACTACAAGGATAAATACAGTGGAACCTCGGATTGCAAGTAACGCGGTTAACAAGCGTTTCGCAATATGAGCGCTGTATTTAAAAAAAAATCCTGACTCGGTTTGCGAGTGTTGTCTCACAAAACGAGCAGGATTCAGGCCGAAGCGGTGTGCAGTACCGCGTTTGGCCTGAGATGGGGGGGGGGCGCCAGAGCCCAATGGGGTCGATCGCCGCCGTTTGGGAATACTACGTTCCCGAGCCTTTCTGAGG
Organism: Rana temporaria; assembly: GCF_905171775.1. NCBI lineage: Eukaryota > Metazoa > Chordata > Amphibia > Anura > Ranidae > Rana > Rana temporaria. The sequence continues at coordinate 13,906,103 of NC_053493.1, forward strand.
TTTGCCGAGGTCAGCCGAGCTGTCCTCTGGCCTTTCCGGCTGTTTACGAGGCTCTCCGGCGCCCCCCCACCTCTGGACACATGCGGTATTGCATACCATTGAAGTCAATGCGGAACAAATTATTTTCGTTTCCATTGACCTCAATGGGGAAACTCGCTTTGATATGCAAGTGCTTAGGATTACGAGCATTCTCCTGGAACGGATTATACTCATAATCCGAGGTTCCACTGTATTGACATAGAGGGGGTTTAAATAAGGATTTTTTTTTTAGATCAGCGCTGCTTTTCTTCCCCTTTCTAAAGCAGCAGTTATACCTTTCGCTGTTTTTGCTGCTTACAAAAGTCTAAGATACATCCACTAGATGGCAGCAAAGTACATACCATCTGCATTAGTCTCCAAGATACACTATATTGTCAAAAGTATTGGGATGCCTGCCTTTGCCAGGGCAGCCATCACAAATTTAGGCAGGGCCCCCTGTAGCAGAGAAGCGGGGGGTGCTAATGAAAAAAACAAACAAATGTAATCTCTTCTCTCCTGATGACGCGAGATAATAAGTGGGGGGCCTGTGGACCATTGGGCCCCTTACAGGTGTAATGCAAAAAATAAATAAATACCATTTTTTTTTAAACGGGAGGGGGGGGGGGGGCAGCTGGGCCTGTAAGGGGCCCTGGGGACCATCGGGCCCCTTACAGGTTTAATGCAAAAAAAAAAAGGGAGGGGGGCCAGCCGGGACTATTGGGCCCCTTACAGGTGTAATGCCTGTACCCCCCCTGATGGCGGCCCTGTGCACAAGCCCAACCCCTGAAAAACAATCTTTATGGACCTTGCTTTGTGCGCTGGTGCGCAGTCATGCTGGAACAGGAAGGGGCCGTCCCCCAAACTGTTCCCACAAAGTTGGGAGCATGAAATTGTCCAAAATGTCTTGGTATGCTGACGCCTTAAGAGTTCCCGTCACTGGAACTAAGGGGCCAATCTCTGAAAAAACACCCCACACCATAATCCCCCCTCCACCAAATGATTTGGACCAGGGTGCAAAGCAAAGTCCATAAATACATGGATGAGCGAGTTTGGGGTGGAGCAACTTGGCTGGCCTGCACAGAGTCCTGACCCCAACCCAATAGAACACATTTGGGATAAATAAGAGCGGAGACTGCGAGCCAGGCCTTCTCGTCCAACATCAGTGCCTGACCTCACAAATGCTCTTCTGGAAGAATGGTCAAACATTCCCTTAGACACCCTCCTAAACCTTGTGGACGGCCTTCCCAGAAGAGTTGAAGCTGTTATAAAGGGCGGGGCCAACTCAATATTGAACCCTACGGCAGGGGTCTCAAACTCAAATTACCTGAGGGCCACAAGACAAGTTTTCATATGCCATGGGGGGCTGCATGCAAACTTTCAAACTTCAAAAACAACAGTACTGGTGTCAGCGAACACATTATTAACCCCCAGCACTGGTGTCAGCGAACACATTATTAACCCCGAGCACTGGTGTCAGCGAACACATTATTAACCCCCAGCACTGGTGTAAGTCAGGGTTTGACAAATTTGCTTGGAATCTAGGAGCCAGCTAAAAAAGTTAGGAGCCAGAAAACGCGCCCCGTCCCGACGAGTTTGCGCGCAGAAGCGAACACATACGTGAGCCACGCCCGCATATGTAAACGGTATTCAAACCACACATGTGAGGTATCGCCGCGATTGGTAGAGTGAGAGCAATAATTCTAGCTCCTCTGTAACTCAAAACATGCAACATGTAGATTTTCTTAAACGTCGCCTATGAAGATTTTAAAGGGTAAAAGTTTGTCGGCATTCCACAAGCGGACGTAATTTTGAAGCGTGACATGTTGGATATGAATTTACTCGGCGTAACATTATCTTTCATAATATTAAAAAAAAGGGGGATAACTTTACTGTTGTCTTATTTTTTAATTAAAAAAAGTGTAATTTTTTCCCAAAAAAGTGCGCTTGTAAGACCGCTGCGCAAATACGGCGTAACAGAAAGTATTGCAATGGTCGCTATTTTATTCTCTAGGGTGTTAGGATAAAAAATATATATAATGTTTGGGGGTTCTAATTAGAGGGAAGAAGATGGCAGTGAAAATAGTGAAAAATTACATTAGAATTGCTGTTTAACCAGTTCCCGACCACCGCATGTACATATACGTCCACAATATGGCACGTACAGGCATATGGGCGTATAGGTACGTCCTCGCCTATTAGCGGGTGGGGGGTCCGATCGGGACCCCCCCCGCTACATGCGGCGGTCGGGTCCGCTCGGGGAGCGATCCGGGACCACGGCGCGGCTATTTGTTTATAGCCGCTCCGTCGCGATCGCTCCCCGGAGCTGAAGAACGAGGAGAGCCGTGTGTAAACACGGCTTCCCCGTCCTTCACTATGGCGGCGCATCGATCGCGTCATTCCCTTTATAGGGAAGACACGATCGATGACGTCATTCCTACAGCCACACCCCCAAACAGTTGTAAACACATACTAGGTGCACCCTAACTCCTACAGCGCCACCTGTGGTTAACTCCCAAACTGCAACTGTCATTTTCACAATAAAGAATGCAATTTAAATGCATTTTTTTGCTGTGAAAATGACAATGGTCCCAAAAATGTGTCAAAATTGTCCGAAGTGTCCGCCATAATGTCGCAGTCACGAAAAAAATTGCTGATCGCCGCCATTAGTAGTAAAAAAAAAATAAAAAATAAAAATGCAATAAAACTATCCCCTATTTTGTAAACACTATAAATTTTGCGCAAACCAATCGATAAACGCTTATTGCGATTTTTTTTACTAAAAATAGGTAGAAGAATACGTATCGGCCTAAACTGAGGAAAAAAAAATGTTTTTATATATGTTTTTGGGGGATATTTATTACAGCAAAAAGTAAAAAATATTGCTTTTTTTTCAAAATTGTCGCTCTATTTTTGTTTATAGCGCAAAAACTAAAAACCGCAGATGTGATCAAATACCACCAAAAGAAAGCTCTATTTGTGGGGAAAAAAGGACGCCAATTTTGTTTGGGAGCCACGTCGCACGACCGCGCAATTGTCTGTTAAAGCGACGCAGTCCCGAACTGTAAAAACACCTTGGGTCTTTAGGCTGCATATTGGTCCGGGGCTTAAGTGGTTAACTTGTAATGCTTAACTTGTAATATCAACGGCCACCACCAGATGGCACCAGCTCAAAAAAAAAAAAAAATTTTTTTTTTTTGCTCCCCTCACTTCCACCCTGCCTGAGGGCCATTTATAACTGGTCCGCGGGCCGGTACTTTGAGACCACTGCCCTACGGACTAAGACTGGGATGCCATTAAAGTTCATGTGCTTGTAAAGGCAGGCGTCCCAATACTTTTGACAATATAGTATAGTATGAGTAGGTGACCGGTACATATTATAGAGACATTGGGGGTTTATTATACACGTAGCTTCCGAGGTCATTTTTTCCAGGACGGATTAGCGAACAGATATGTTCCCCGAGTTCCTCTTGCTTTCACTGTACCTGCAGTTCTGTAAAGGCAGGCGTCCCAATACTTTTGACAATATAGTGTTCATCCACTAGATGGCAGCACAGTACACAGCAATGGTGTGTCCTCTTCTACACTAATCATCTTACACTCTGAGTATAATACATGCTAAAGCCCTCCCCCCCCCCCCCCCCCCCCACACACACACAGCAGCATGCTAATAACGTCTTTAAAGCGGTGGTTCCCCCTAAAACTAATTTCTAACAATAGATTCGTAAGACCCGTTACACTGCGGGTAGGCTGGCTTTTTTTTTTTTTTTTTTTTACTATTAATGGCGGCGATCAGCGATTTTTTCCGTGACTGCGACATTATGGCGGACACTTCGGACAATTTTGACACATTTTTGGGACCATTGTCATTTTCACAGCAAAAAATGCATTTAAATTGCATTGTTTATTGTGAAAATGACAGTTGCAGTTTGGGAGTTAACCACAGGGGGCGCTGTAGGAGTTAGGGTGCACCTAGTGTGTGTTTACAACTGTAGGGGGGTGTGGCTGTAGGACTGACGTCATTGATCAAATCTCCCTATAAAGGGGATGACGCGATCGATACGCCGCCACAGTGAAGCATGGGGAAGCCGTGTTTACATACGCTCTCCCCGTTCTTCAGCTCCGGGGAGCGATCGCGAGGGGGCGGCTAGAAACGAATAGCCGCGCCGTCATCCCGGATCGCTCCTGAAGCCACGGGAACCGCCGCATGTACAGGGGGGGTCCCAATCGGACCCCCGACCCACGTCTAGGCAGGCACGTACAGGTACGCCAATGTGCCTGTCCATGCCATTCTGCCGACGTATATGTACATGCGGCGGTCCGTAAATAAAACTTACATGGATACTTTATTATAGACCCATTGGGCCAGATTCAGAAAGATCAGCGGATCTTTCTGCTGGCGTAACGTATCGCATTTACGTCACGCCGCCGCAAGTTTTTCAGGCAAGTGCTGTATTCACAAAGCACTTGCCTGTAAAGTTGCGGCGGCGTAACGTAAATCCCCCGGCGGAATTCAAATTCCGCGGGTAGGGGGCGTGTATCATTTAAATCAAGCGCGTCCCCGCGCCGAACGAACTGCGCGCGCGCCGGCCGCGACTGAATCCCAATGTGCATGCTCCAAATGACGTCGGCAACTCGTCATGCTTTCGACGTGAACGTAAATTACGTCCAGCCGTATTCGCGAACGACTTACGCAAACAACGTAAAAAATTCAAAACTCGGCGCGGGAACGACGGCCATACTTAACATTTTTTTTTTTTTTTTAAATGTTTTATTGATTTTCAACATTCACATTCAACAAATAGTGATGTACAATTGTCGCTACAGTAACGCCATAGGATGACTCACAGGTCAAACATTCTTACACAATAAGCCATTACCCCTTCCTGAGATTTAAACACCCCATCCCCTCAACGGAGGGACAATAATCTACGGGGCACCCTAATAGGGCCAGATTTGCCCCACGGTCATAAGAAACCAACAACCTCTGGAGATAACGGATAGAACCCCCAACCATGCATACCCCTCCAAGCACACACCTCCATACACACCCACACACCCCTACAGCTCATATAGACATCCCTACCCTCCCCTCCCCCTCCCCCACATCCAGACCCCACACCGCTCCTCTCTCTCCCCCCTGCGACCATCAGAGCCCCCCACGCCCACCCCCCACCCGCAGCCGTTTATGACTGGGATAGCGGGGTGTCCTTCCAGAAGGAGTCCGCTATATCCAGCCAGGGTTGCCAGATCTTGCTGAACTTTTTGTGACAAGCCCTGCCCTTATATATACACTTAAACATGGGTAAAACTTTGTTAACCATACGGTATAGCATTTGGATGTCCGGTGCAGAAGTGCTCTTCCAATGCAACAATATCAACTTTCTGGCATAGAACAATACAATTCTTATCAGAATTCGAGCATGAGTTGTAGGTACAGAGTCATTAAGCACCCCCAGCAATCCAGTTTCCGGAGTGAGAGAAACCGATACATGTAGATTGTCCTTAAAAAAAGCGAACAAGTCCCTCCAGTATGGTACAACAGCAGGGCATGACCAGAACATGTGTAGATAATCAGCCTCAGTGGAGTCACACCTGGGACAGGAAGCACTAGACATCAGACCCATGCGGGTCAATCTGGCAGGAGTATAGTGTAGCTGATGGATAAATTTGAACTGTACATACTGATCACTTAATCCCACAAGATCAAGGAAGCACGCCTCCGAGGCCTCCTCCCACCCCTCCTCAGACAGCCCCGGAATGTCCACCTCCCACTTCCGTCTGGCGACCTGAAAGGGTTTAACCCCCGCCGCCTGGAGGCGAGTGTAGAACGTTGTAACCAGTTTCTCGATATCTGAATATGACATGAGCGCCTCTAGAGGCGATTCCGTGAGCTCCAGGGTCAGACCCCCAAATTGAGTCCGCACCGCATGGCGGAGAGACATGTATCTGAACAGACAGCTCTGCTGTAATATAACAGTACGTGCCCTCAGTTCCTCAAAAGAAATAAATTGGCCATGAACAAAAATGTGGGATACACGCGTGACAAGCATTCCGTGTCCACCACCCCGAGTCCGGATGACCCAGGAGCTCAGGGAAATTAGCATTTTGCCACAGGGGGGCCCTAGGGGACACCCCGTCCAGGATTGTAAGCACCCCGTTACCCTCGTGCCAAGCCGACCAGCCAACCTCTATCGGGGAGTTACGAGAGCATTTACCGGCCCTTGACCTGAGTAGGTCATCAACCAACATGTCCCTGGAGCCCATCTGAGCGGTCAATAGAGCGGTGGAACAGGACGGGGAGGCCTCCAAGAACCAGTCATAGACATACGTAAGCTGAGACGCTATAAAGTACTGTCTCAGGTTAGGACATGCCAGACCCCCATCCAGCTTCGCAGCCTGGAGAGAGGCCCTAGCAATACGTGGGTTCGACCCCTGCCAAAGAAAACCAAACAGAATCGCATTAAGTTTCTTAAATAGCTTTTTTAACAAAAAAATTGGGGATGCCCGGAATACATATAAAAATTTGGGCAGGTATATCATCTTAAAAATATTTACACGGCCCATGAGATTCAGCGGTAGAGAAGCCCAGGTCTTAAGCCTGGTCTCCATATGTGTCACAATGGGGGCAATATTGAGAGCTTCAAAGGAAGACAGGTCTGCATTAATATGTATCCCCAGATATTTGAAAGTAGGGTGAATGGACAATTTAGACCTAGAGAGGTATGAGTAATCAAGTGCAGGACCTATAGGAAATGCCACCGACTTTTCCCAGCCCACCCTCAACCCAGAGACCTTCCCGAACTCCTCCACCACTCCCATCAGAGAGACAAAGGACCGCTCAGAGCCATCCAGGTAAATTAGGGCGTCATCTGCATATAAAGAAATCTTTTCAGAAAGGGAACCAAAACAGATGCCACCCACCTCCGCCGTCTGCCGCACCGCCAGAGCCAAGGGCTCAATGGCCAACGCGAACAGGAGTGGCGAGAGCGGGCAGCCCTGCCTGGTACCCCTCTGCAAAGCAAATACTTCCGAAACATCTTTATTAGTGCTGACCCTGGCTCTGGGGCTGGTATACAACAATCGGACCCACTTTATGAATTGAGTGCTAAAGCCCATGCGATGCATGACCTCCCATAAAAATGACCAATTGACTGTGTCAAAGGCTTTTAACACGTCCAGAGACAGCACCAGGCCACCCCGCTTGAGGGCCTCCGCCCCATGGATGTGCAAGTATAGTCGCCGGATGTTATCGTACGTACTCCTTCCAGGCACGAACCCCGCCTGGTCCCTATGAATGAGGTGCAGAATAACCTTCTGTAGTCTTAGGGCCAGAATCTTGGCGAGCACTTTAACATCACTGTTTAATAGAGATATGGGGCGGTACGACCCGCACAACAACTTATCCCTGTCGGGCTTAGGGAGCACCACAATTAGGGCCTCCCTCATAGAAGAGGGAAGCTCACCCTCCTGCAGAGCACGCCCAAACAGGGAGTGTAGCCTTTGTGCCATCTCTTCCGCATAATTTTTGTACCATTCGGCGGGCAAGCCATCCAACCCGGGGGCCTTATTGGGAGGAAGTGAATAAATAGCCTCAGTGACCTCTTCTACCGTAAGGGGTTTATCTAGTATTGTACTATGCGATTCTTCCAGGACTGGAAACTGAAGGGATTCAAGGAATCCCATGGTCTCCCTCTCGTCTGGGGGGGGAGGGGCAGTATACAGGTCCTCATAAAAGGTTCTAAAAGCATGATTTATGGCTAAGGGGTCCGACGTGACAGAGCCGTCCAGCAGCCGGATGTGGGGAATCGTCCGATCCACATACTCCGTGCGTGACAGAAATGCCAACATCTTACCGTTCTTCCCACTATGTTCGAGCAACCTGGCTGACAGAGACAACTGCTGTTTCCGCGTTGCATCCACCCTGTGAAGGTCCAAGGCCCTATGCGCTCCCACCAGGGCCCCGTGAGAGTCCGGGGTGGGGAGCGCTGAATATCGGGCCCTGGCATTCTCCAGGGAGGATTCCAAGGCCAAAAGGGCAGCCCGGGAGGATCTCCTGTGCTGAGCTATATTAGAAATATACGAGCCCCTCACCGACGCCTTAAAGGCATCCCAAGTGGGGCCAAATGAGGCCGAGCCAGCATTGTCCCCCCAATAGTGGGCCATAGCCTGCCGGACCGGCTCCTGAAACTCAGGAGTGGAGACCCAGAAAGGACTGAGCCGCCACACCCGAAAGGAGGGCCTATGTCCTACCACCATGTCCACCGCCAGGGCAGAATGATCAGATAGTGTCTGAGGTATATGGGAAACCGACTGTATAAAGGGAACCAAATCTGGAGTCCCCAAAGCATAGTCCAACCTGGAGAGAGTACGGTACGTCCTTGACTGGCATGTATATTCCCGAATCCCGGAGTGGTTACTCCTCCAGAGATCTACATAGCCAAAGGAGGTACACCACTGGCTAAACAATCTAGATTCGTACTGAATGGGCTTCAATCGGTCCAGAGCAGGGTCGAGCACCGAGTTGAAGTCCCCCACTATAAGGGCGGCCATCGCAGGGAACGTGGCAAATTGCACACTTAAATCCGTGAAAATGTCCGCCGTGACAGGGGGGGGGGCATATACCACCGCCAACAACAGTGGCGTGGCATGTACCGTGCATTGGAGAAACACGTACCGACCCTTAGGGTCCAACACCACCCGCTCACAAGAAAAAGGGAGGGCCATACTTAACATTAGCTACCCCTCATATAGCAGGGGTAACTATACGCCGGAAAAAGCCGAACGCAAACGACGTAAAAAATAAAGCGCCGGGTGGTCGTTCGTTTCTGAATGTGATGCAGCGCAGTAGCTAAGTGGTTAGCACTTCCGCCTAGCAGCACTAAGGTCATCAGGGTCAGGTTTAAGACCCAACCACGGCACTACCTGCATGGAGTTTGCATGTTCTCCCTGTCCCCTGCATGGGTTTCCTCCCACACTCTGAAGCGGCTCTAGGCTTTGTGAGGCCTTAAGCAAAACTTAGACACGGGGGGCCCCACTCACGCCCCTAATGGGTAAAAAAAATTCAAGCAAATAAAAATAGCTGCAGAAAGATGCAGGGATCTTGCACACAGTGATTGAGCAGAGGCAAATTAGGCGGCCGCGAGGCCCCTGTGAGTGCGAGGCCTTAGGCGACCGCCTAATTAAATAGCCGCCTCTGCCCACACTCCAAAGACATGCTGGGAGGTAAAGTGGCCCCAGTATGTATGAGTTAGGAACAATAAATAGAAATTTTAGAAATTCAGAATTCGGAAATCCAGAAATTCGGAAATCAAAAAATTCGGAAACTCGAAATTCGGAAATTCGAAAATCCAAAACAAAATCAGAGAATAAAAATTATAATCCGAAAATTCAAAAACCCAGAATCTAATAATTTAACTATTACTAATTATTAAATTATAGGTATTGGAATTCCCTTTCAAATTTGGTTGTTTAGTGAATGTAACGAATACAAATTTATCCGAAGTTACGAATTATCCGAAATAACGAATGCCGCATTCGTAAGGAATTAATATTAATAAAAAAAAATTATTATTAATATTTATTATTATTAACCACTTAAAGACCTTAGGTGTTTTTCAGATTTGGTGTTTGCAAGACTAAAACAGTTTTTTCTGCTAGAAAATTACTTAAAACCCCCAAACATTATATATTTTTTTTTTCTAACACCCTAGAGAATAAAATGGAAGTCATCGCAATACTTTTTGTCACACCGTATTTGGGCAGCAGTCTTACAAGCGCACTTTTTTTGGAAAAAATTCACTTTTTTGAATTAAAAAATAAGACAACAATACATTTGGCCCAATTTTTTTATATATTGTGAAAGATAATGTTACGCCGAGTAAAATGATACCCAACATGTCACGCTTTAAAATTGCGCCCGCTCGTGGCATGGCGTCAAACTTTTACCCTTAAAAATCTAGATAGGCGACGTTTAAAAAATTCTATAAGTTGTATTTTTTGAGCTACAGAGGAGGTCTAGGGCTAGAATTATTGCTCTCGCTCTAACGATCGCGGCGATACCTCACTTGTGTGATTTGAACACCGTTTTCATATGCGGGCGCTACTCGCGTATGCGTTTGCTTCTGCGCGCGAGCTCGTCGGGACGGGGCGCTTTAAAAAAAATTTTTTTTTTGTTTTCTTATTTCATTTTATTGATTTTATTATTTTTTACACTAAAATATATAAAAAAAAAAAAATGATCACTTTTATTCCTATTACAAGGAATGTAAACATCCCTTGTAATAGAAAAAAACATGACAGGTCCTCTTAAATATGAGATCTGGGGTCAAAAAGACCTCAGATCTCATATTTAGGCTTAAATGGAAAAAAAAAAGGAAAATTTGTCATTTAAAAAAATTACAAAAAAAAAATTGTGTCTTTAAGAGGCTGGGCGGGACTGACGTTTTGACGTCACTTCCGCCCAGCAGAGCTATGAGGACGGGTGGGGGCCATCTTGCCCTCACTCAAGTCCTCACTCTCCAGGCGGCAGCATCGGATCTCCTCCGCCGCTACCGACGGCTCCGGTAAGCGCCGGAGGGTGCGGAAAAGCGGCGGGAGGGGGGGGCCCTCTCCCGCCACCGATAACGGCGATCTCGCGGCGAATCCGCCGCGGAGACCGCCGTTATCGTTTACACGGCCGCCCGCTGAAAACATGGATATCTCAGTTGTGGCAGCAGCTGCTGCCGTTACTGAGATATCCATGTTTAAAAAGAGGACGTACATTTACAATACGCGGGTCGGGAAGTAGTTAATTTGTTCCGTTCCATTCGGATGAATTCGTATTCGTTACGTTCACTAATAACCAAATTTGAAAGGAAATTCCAATACCTATAATTTAATAGTTAGTAAAAGTTATTGTTATTAGTTATTAACTATTAAATTATAGGTATCGTAATTTCCTTTCCAATTTGGTTGTTTAGTGAACGTAACGAATACCAACTTATCAGAATGGAACGTAACAAATTAACAATAATATATAAAAATATTATTAATAATAATAATTGTTTTTATTATTATGTATTATTATTAATTCCTTACGTCCCATTCGTCTAGATGCAACATTCGTAACTTCAGATAAGTTCGTATTCATTATGTTCACTTAACAACCAAATTCCAATACCTATAATTTAATAGTTAATAACTAATAACAATATCTTTTACCAACTAATAAATTATAGGTATTGGAAATTCCTTTGGAATTTGGTTGTTAAGTGAACGTAATGAATATGAATTTATCCGAAGTTACGAATTATCTGAAATAAGGAATGCCGCATCTAGATGAATGGAACGTAAGGAATAATAATAAATAATAATAATAAAAACGTATTATTATTATTATTTATTATTTTGTTCCATTTGTTTATATACGGCATTCATTATTTCGGATAATTCGTAACTCATCTAAAAATGTATTTCAGATAAATTCGTAGGGCTGGATTCAGATACAATTGTGGGCTAGATCCACATAGATTAGCGGATCTTTAGATCCGCGTAATCTATCTGATTTACGATCCGCCGGCGCAAATTTGACAGGCAAGTGCAGTATTCAGAAAGCACTTACCTCGAAACTTGCGCCGGCGGATCGTAAATCCCCCGGCGGAATTCAAATTCCATGGCTAGGGGGAGTGTAGTATTTAAATCAGGCGCGTCCCCGCGCCGATTTAAATGCGCATGCGCCGTCCGCAAATTTTCTCGGCGTGGATTGCTCCCAATGACGTCATTGGTTTTGGCGTGAACGTAAATTACGTCCATCCGTATTCGCGACCGACTTACGCAAACGACGTAAAAATTCAAAACTCGGCGCGGGAACGACGGTCATACTTAACATAGGATACGCCGCATATAGCAGGGGTAACTATCCGCCGGAAAAAGCCGAACGCAAACGACGTAAAAAAAAAAGCGACGGGCGGGCGTTCGTTTCTGAATCGGCGGATCTCCTCATTTGCATATTTGTCGTGTGTACAAACGGAAGCGGCCAGCGGGAGATTGCAGCCTAAGATCCGACGGTGTAAGTCACTTACACCTGTCGGATCTTAGGCATATCTATGCGTAATCTGTTTCTATGAATCAGCCGCATAGATCCGACCGGCGGAACTCAGAGATACGACGGCGTATCAGGAGATACACCGTCGTATCTCTTTCTGAATCTCCCCCTGTGTATCTATGTGCCGGCATAACGTAACTCAGATACTTTACGCCGCCGTAAATTAGGGCGCAAGTTCCGTATTCAGAAAGAACTTGCGCCCTTAGTTACGGCGGCGTAACGTATTTGGTGCGGCGTAAGCCCGCCTAATTCAAATGGGGATGATGTGGGCGTGTTTTATGTATATTAACTGTGACCCCGCGTATTTGAAGTTTTTTACGAACGGCGCATGTGCGCATGCTCAAAATTACGCCGCAAATTCGTCAATGCTTTAGACGTGAACGTAACTTACGTACAGCCCTATTCGCGAACGACTTACGCAAAAGACGTTATATTTTCAAAACTCGACGCGGGAACGACGGCCATACTTAACATTAGCTACGCCTCATATAGCAGGGGTAACTTTACGCCGGAAAAAGCCTAGCGTAAACGACGTAAAAAAATGTGCCGGCCGGACGTACGTTTCTGAATCGGCGTATCTACCTAATTTGCATATTCCTCGCGTAAATCTACAGAAGCGCCACCTAGCGGCCAGCGTAAATATGCAGCCTAAGATACGACGGTGTAAGAGACTTACACCTGTCGGATCTTAGGGAAATCTATGCGTAACTGATTCTATGAATCAGTCGCATAGATACGACGGCCCGCACTCATAGATACGCCGTCGTATCTCCATTCTGAATCTGGCCCGTATTTGTTTTATTCACTAAACAGACAAATTTGAAAGGAAATTCCGATACTTATAATTTAATAGTTGATAATTAATAACAATAACTTTGACTAACTATTAAATTATAGGTATTGGAATTTCCTTTCAAATTTGGCTGTTGGTGAACGTAACGAATACGAATTTATCCGAAGTTATGAATTATCCGAAATAACGAATGCCGCATCTAAATGAATGGAACGTAGGGAATTAATAATAATAAAAAATTATTATTATTAATATTTTTATTTATTATTATTAATTTGTTACGTTCCATTCGGATAAATTCGTATTCGTTATGTTCACTAACAACCAAATTTGAAAGGAAATTCCAATACCTATAATGTAATAGTAATAGTGATAGAGATGTAGGATTGGTGGAGTCCCCGTTGTGCTGTCCATATGAGGGGCCAGATTCTCGTAGAATTGCGGCCGTGTAACGTAACCCGTTTACGTTACACCGCCGCAAATTTTCAGTGTAAGTGCCCGATCCACAAAGCACTTACCTGTAAACTTGCAGCGGTGTATCGTAAACACGTCCGGCGCAAGCCCGCCCAATTCAAATGGGGCGGGTACCATTTAAATTAGGCGCGCGCCGGACGTACTGCGCATGCTCAGTTTTGAAATTCCCGCCGTGCTTTGCGCGATGTGACGTCATTTTTTAGAACGGCGACGTGCGTAGCGTCCATTCGTATTCCCGGACGTCTTACGCCAAAACAAAAAAAAAATTGAAATTTGACCCGGGAACGACGGCCATACTTTAACATGGCTCGACTAAAGTTAAGCCATGTTAAAGCAGGTGTCAATTTGCGACGGGAAAAAATTACTAGCGACGACGTAACGACGTAAACCTTTGTGGATCGCCGTAAATCCTCATTTGCATACCCGACGCTGGAATACGACGCAAACTCCCCCCAGCGGCGGCCAAAGTATTGCATCCTAAGATCCGACAGTGTAAAACAATTACACCTGTCGGATCTTCTGGCTATCTATGCGTAACTGATTCTATGAATCAGCCGCATAGATACGACAAGAGATACGACGGTATATCAGGAGATACGCCGTCGTATCTCCTCTGTGAATCTGGCCCGAAGTTCTTATTATTATTTGGATAGAGACGTCCCTATCCTGCTGCACAGGGCGGCCATGATGGAGGACTGAACTGTGCTGTGAATTCCCCGGCTCACTGTTTGCTCCTTCGGAGGATCCGAGGATCCGGGGGCTGTGCGAAGTGCTGGGCTCTCTGCCTGTACACACACACACACCGCCTCATTCTTGTCTGGTTTATATCTTCTGCTCTGGATTGTTTTTATAAACTCTCTTTATGTGTCATCTGCTGTGCATGTGAGCATGAAAAACATCTTCGGAGATTCTGCTTTGTATTTATTTATACGTTTCTGTGTTCCCTTTCTGGATCTTTAAAACTGGGAAGCTTCGGTAGCCTCAGGAACAGAGGCAGGTCATCAATAAGGCTTTTTTAGCATCTGTCAGAGAGGCCAGGGGTACAGAGTGTCCAGGGAGAATGGAGGCTGGAGAAAGCCCAGCATCTGTCATGGACTAGGGGTACAGACGATCCAGGGACAAGGGAGACCGGATAAAGCCCAGCATCTGTTAGTGACCAGGGGTACAGACGATCCAGGGACAAGGGAGACCGGATAAAGACCAGCATCTGTTACTGACCAGGGGTACAGACGATCCAGGGACAAGGGAGACCGGATAAAGACCAGCATCTGTTACTGACCAGGGGTACAGAGGATCTGGGGACAAGGGAGACCGGATAAAGCCCAGCATCTGTTACTGACCAGGGGTACAGAGGATCCAGGGACAAGGGAAACCGGATAAAGCCCAGCATCTGTTACTGACCAGGGGTACAGAGGATCCGGGGACAAAGAAGGCCAGAGAAAGCCCAGCATCTGTTACTGACCAGGGGTACAGAGGATCCGGGGACAAGGGAGACCGGATGAAGCTCAGCATCTGTTACTGACCAGAGGTACAGAGTATCCAGTGATAGGGGAGGCCAGAGCAAGCCCAGCATCTGTCATGGACCGGGGGTACAGAGGTTTCAGGGACAGGGGAGGCTGGAGCAAGCCCAGCATCTGTTACTGACCAGGGATATAGAGTGTCCAGGGATAGGGGAGGCTAGAGCAAGCCCAGCATCTGTCATATACCAGGGTTACAGAAGATCCAGAGACAATGGAGACTGGAGCAAGCCCAGCATCTGTTACTGACCAGGAGTAGAGAGATCCAGGGATAAGGGAGACCCTAGCAAGTCCAGCATCTATCATGTACCAGGGGTACAGAGTGTCCAGGGACAGGGGAGACCGGAGCAAGCCCAGCATCTGTTACTGATCAGGGGTACAGAGTGTCCGGGGATATTGGAGGCCAGAGAAAGCCCAGCATCTGTAATGTACCAGGGACAAGGGAGGCCAGAGCAAGCCCAGCCTCTGTCATGTACCAGGGGTACAGATGATCCAGGGACAAGAGAGGCTGGAGCAAGCCAAGCATCTGTCATGGACTATGGGTACAGACGAGTATCCAGGGACAGGGGAGACCGGAGCAAGCCCAGCATCTGTTACTGATCAGGGGTACAGAGTGTCCAGGGATAGGGGAGGCCAGAGAAAGCCCAGCATCTGTAATGTACCAGGGGTACAGATGATCCAGGGACAAGGGAGGCCGGAGCAAGCACAGCCTCTGTTATGTACCAGGGGTACAGATGATCCAGGGACAAAGGAGGCCGGAGCAAGCCCAGCATCTGTCACGGACTAGGGATACAGAGGATCCAGGGACAAGGGAGACCAGATAAAGCCCAGCATCTGTTACTGACCAGGGGTACAGAGTATCCAGGGACAAGGGAGGCTGGAGCAAGCCAAGCATCTGTCACAGACCAGGGGTACAGAGGGTCCAGGGACAAGGGAGGTTGGAGAAATCCCAGCATGCTGTGACAGATGCTAGGCTTGCTCTGGCCTGCCTTGTCCCTGTACCCCTGGTCTGTGAAAATGCTGGGATTGCTCCAACCTTCCTTGTCCCTGGACCCTCTGTCATGGACCAAAGGTAGAGTGGGTCCAGGGACAAGGGAGGCCAGAGCAAGCCTATCATCTGTCACAGATCAGGGGTACAGAGGTTTTAGGGACAAGGGAGACCGGAGCAAAGCCAGCATCTGTCATGGACCAGGATTAGAGGGTCCAAGGACAAGGGATATCATAGCACACCCAACATACTGTACAATGGAATGGTTTAGATCAAAGCATATTCATGTGTTAGAATGGCCCAGTCACAGTCCAGACCTAAATCACATTGAGAATCTGTGGCAAGACTTGAAAATTGCTGATCACAGACGCTCTCCATCCAATCTGACAGAGCTTGAGATATTTTACAAAGAAGAAGAATGGAGGAGAAATCTAGATGGGCAAAGCTGGTAGAGACACCCCCAAAAACACTTGCAGCTGTAATTGCAGAGAAAGGAGGTTCTACAAAGTATTGACTCCGGGGGGCGCCATACAAATGTCCCCCACACACTTTTCACATATTTTTTTGTAAAAAAAAAACTGAAAACCATTTATCATTTTCCTTCCACAATTATGTGACACTTTGTGTTGGTCTATCACATAAAATCCCAATAAAATACATTTACGTTTTTTTGGTTGTAACATGAGAAAATGTGGAACATTTCAAGGGGTATGAATACTTTTTCAAGGCACTGTAGGTGGGAAATTAATTCTCCATTGCTCGCTGGAACCGCGAGGGGGGAACTGTCGCGAATTGAGAAGCCGGGGGTGCCACGAATTGGGGGGTTGACCTCTGGGCCCCTTACAAATAAATAAATAAATAAAATATATGTAAAAAAAAGGGGGGGTAGTCATCCGGAGGCCCTCGGTACCTCTGGGCCCTTTAACCACTTCCAGACCGAAGGTGTTTTTCAGATTCGACATTTACAAGACTAAAACATTTTTTTTTGCTAGAAAATTACTTAAAACCCCCAAAAATTATATATTTTTTTTCTAACACCCTAGAGAATAAAATGACGGTCATCGCAATACATTTTGTAACACCGTATTTGCGCAGCGGTCTTACAAGCGCACTTTTTTTTGGAAAAAATTCACTTTTTTAAATTAAAAAATAAAACAACAATAAATTTGGCCCAATTTTTTTATATATTGTGAAAGATAATGTCACGCTTTAAAATTGCGCCCGCTCGTGGCAAGGCGTCAAACTTTTACCCTTAAAAATCTCGATAGGCGACGTTTAAAAAATTCTATAGGTTGCATTTTTTGAGCTACAGAGTAGCTCTAGGGCTAGAATTATTGCTCTCGCTCTAACGATCACAGCGATACCTCACTTGTGTGGTTTGAACATCGTTTTCATATGCGGGCGCTACTCGCGTATGCGTTCGCTTCTGTGCGCG
Source organism: Rana temporaria (assembly GCF_905171775.1). Lineage (NCBI taxonomy): Eukaryota > Metazoa > Chordata > Amphibia > Anura > Ranidae > Rana > Rana temporaria. The sequence goes on from NC_053493.1 coordinate 13,923,410, forward strand.
AGCTCGTCGGGACGGGGCGCTTTAAAAAAATTATTTTTTTGTTTTCTTATTTATTTTTATTGATTTTATTATTTTTTACACTGAAATAAAAAAAAATTATCACTTTTATTCCTATTACAAGGAATGTAAGCATGCCTTGTAATAGAAAAAAGCATGACAGGTCCTCCTAAATATGAGATCTGGGGTCAAAAAGACCCCAAATCTCAAGAAAAAAAAAAAAAAGCAAAATTTGTCATTTAAAAAATGACAACAAAAAAATTGTCTCTTTAAGACGCTGGGCGGGACTGACGTTTTGACGTCACTTCCGCCCAGCAGAGCTATGAGGACGGGTGGGGGCCATCTTGCCCTCACTCAAGTCCTCACACACGAGCTGGCAGCATCCGATCTCCTCCGCCGCTACCGATGGCTCCGGTAAGCGGCGGAGGGCGCGGGAGGGGGGGCCCCTCTCCCGCCACCGATAACGGCGATCTCGCGGCGAATCCGCCGCGGAGACCGCCGTTATCGTTTACACGGCCGCCCACTGAAGAGATGGATATCTTGGTTGTGGCAGCAGCTGCTGCCGTTACCGAGATATCCATCTTTAAAAACAGGACGTATATATACAGTGGGCGGTCGGTAAGTGGTTAATAAAAAATAAAGTAAAAAAAAAAATATAAAAAAAAAGGGGGGGTTGCCATCTGGGACCTCCTATTCCCTTACAAAAAAAATAGATAAAAAAAAGGGGGTGTTGCCACCCGGGCCCCTTACAGGTGTACTGCCTGTACCCCCCTGATGGCGGCCCTGCTTCCATTTTCCAAATACTGATCTGACTTTTACTGAACATGATTTAAATCGTTATTTTTTTTTTTCCGCTCTGAATTCTGAACATTTGATTGAAATGTTGGCTGTTTTTCGAAGCCCTGAAGACACTTCCCCCCTGCGGATGACCACAGCGGGGCGGCTTTTGAGGTTAGGAACCCCAGGAAGTGACGGGACTCGTATCTGGCATACGGACAGCCATTATCACCGTGTGTAAAGACAATGGCGGAGGCCTCGGGTTAGCGAGGAAAACAACAGGACTACAATAGCACAACGCCGTCACTTTCCGGCGCCTGTTTCCCGAATTGTCTCTGACCGCGACCCTTCCCTGTTCATGATCCAGGAGGTCACACACCTGAGCCACCCGTCACGTGCACACCGTGACCTTCTCATGGACCTCTAGCGGGGGGGGGGGGGGGGGAGCTGTACCGGCAATGTTTGCTGGAAGGGGTCTCATCTCTGATCTTTATCTGCTCAGTCATCAAAAAATCTGGTTTAGACATTACAATATGTTTTTAAAATGTTTGTAGGATTTGCCGAAACTTTAGCACATAATTGGAAATAAAAGAACATTTGTAACGTTCTGTTGCTATCTCTTAGCATGCAATGCAAGATTTCCCCAGCTACCATGTCAAAATTGCGCGATATTTGCGGGGGAGCAGGGCAACGATTTTGCCCTGCGCCCCCGCAAATATTTTGCGCTGCCCACGATTCACGGAGCAGTAGCTCCATGAATTGCGAGGGCGCGCCGGCAAATTTGCCCGGCGTAAGCGCGCGCAAGTTAAATGATCCCGCCGGGGGCGGGAATCATTTAAATTAGGCGCGCTCCCGCGCCGAGCGTACAGCGCATGCTCCGTCGTTAAACTTTCCCGACGTGCATTGCGGCAAATGACGTCGCAAGGACGTCATTTGCTTCAAAGTGAACGTGAATGGCGTCCAGCGCCATTCACGAAGCACTTACGCAAACGACGTGAAATTCAAATTTCACGTCGCGGGAGCGGCGGCTATACTTTAGCATTGGCTGCCCCTACTATTAGAAGGGGCAGCCTTGCGCTAAAGTTGCCGTACGGAAACTCCGTACCTGGCTTGCGCGGGGCCCGCGCAAGTTTGTGAATCAGTTGATAGTATGCAATTTGCATACTACACGCTGATCACAATGGGAGCGCCCCCTAGCGGCAAGCACAAGAATGCAGCCTAAAATCTGCGAGGCATAAGTGCCTTATGCCGCGCAGATTTTAGGCTGCAGTCGGTGTAACAAGGTTCCTGAATCAGGAGCACTCGTTACACCGGAGCAAGTAAGCAATTGCGCCGTGTAACTTATGGTTACACGGGCGCAATTGCTTCTTGAATCTGGGCCAATAATATTTCAACGGGTCAGTGCTGGCCCGGGAAAAAGGGTGAGAATGAGGGGCGGCTGTGTTGGAAGAGGGAATTTAGTGAGTGGCAGGGGGCAAGAATTTTTTGGGGTTTTTTTTAATACTATTCTATCCTTTTTTTTTTTTTCTATTCAAATTAAAATTTATTCTATTTGAAATTCGAATTTCAAAATATTGTTATACAGTAAAACTTTGAATTGCGAGCATAATTTGTTCCAGAAACATGCTTGTAATCCAAAGCACTTGTATATCAAAGCATTTTTTTACAGGGTATAAAAGAGAAGAGAGGCGCCTCTAAGTGTAGCAATATGTTGCTAAATGTTGCACCTTCATTAAATGTAACCTTATTACTACACTTAGAGGCTCCTCTCTTCTCTTTTATACTCAGTTGTGACATGACGCTACTCTTATATCAAGACATCGCTTGTATATCAAGGTAAATTTTATTAAAACATTTTGCTTGTCTTGCAAAACGCTCTCAAACCAAGTTACTCTCAAACCAAGGTTTTACTGTATTAATTTATACAATTATTTTTTTTTCTATTCCTTTATTTTTCCCTTTCCTCTTATTTTGTATTCTATTCTGTTTTTTCAATTCTATTCTATTCTTTTTTTTCTATTCAATTCCTTTATTTTCTATTCTATTGTATTCTCTTTTCGGAAATTCTAATTCGATTAGAAAACTTCAAATTTATATTTCGTCTGAAATTTTGTTTCGTTATTTTGGATTTGTTTAAATTCATTACTATTGCAATTCAGAAATGCATCCCAGTTTCTGAATAACGAAAAAAATGTGTCCGAATTTGGATTCGGAAAACAAAACGAATAGCACATGTCTACCAGGAATCCCTGTCTAACAGCTGAAGGTGGCTGGCAGGGATGAGCAGGGCCGGCCTTAGGTGTTCAGGCGCCCGGTGCGAGCTAATCCTGTGGCACACCCCCCCATCTTCACCCCTCGCCCCCTGGTCACCTAAACATACACAAAGAGGAAAAAAATGCCACCGCGGGTGTAATACAATCGCGCAGGGGGTGCTGGTCTGACACCCCCCCATTGTATGGTACCCGGGGGCGGCTCACCCCCCCCCTTAGTACGCCTCTGGGTGGCCGGACGGCGCCCCTGTTGCCCATGGCGCCCTGTGCGGCCGCACAGCTCGCACACCCCAAAGGCCGGCCCTGTGGATGAGTCACCGGTTGCTAGGACGCCAGCTCCCTAACAACCAAGAGCCTTGAGCTAGAAAGCTGTCACATTTAGCAATGGTAACAGTACCGCTGCTGTATGTTTAATTTCACATTGCAGCCAAAATATTAATTACCGTATATACTCGAGTATAAGCCGAGGCACCTAATTTTACCACAAAGAACTGGGAAAACAAATTGACTTGTGTATAAGCCTAGGGTGTCCATCTGCATACCTCACTTTGCCTCACTGTGTCCATGTCTCACTATGTCCATGTGCATGCCTCACTATGTCCATGTGCATGCCTGACTGTGTCCATGCCTCACTGTGCCCATGCCTCACTGTGTCCATGCCTCACTGTGCCCATGCTTCACTGTGCCCATGTCTCACTGTGTCCATGTGCATGCCTCACTGTGTCCATGTGCATGCCTCCCTGTGTCCATGCCTCACTGTGCCCATGCTTCACTGTGTCCATGTGCATGCCTCAATGTGGCAAAGCCTCACTGTACCCATGCTTCACTGTGCCCATCTCTCACTGTGTCCATGTGCATGCCTCACTGTGTCCATACCTCACTGTGCCTCAGTGTGTCCATGCCTCACTGTGCCCATGCCTCACTGTGTCCATGCCTCACTGTTCCCATGCCCCACTGTGCCCATGTGCATGCCTCACTGTGCCCATGCCTCACTGTGTCCATGCCTCACTGTTCCCATGCCCCACTGTGTCCATGTGCATGCCTCACTGTGCCCATGTGCATGCCTCATTGTGTCCATGCCTCACTGTGCCTCAATGTGTGCATGCCTCACTGTGCCCATGCCTCACTGTGTCCATGCCTCACTGTGCCCATGCCCCACTGTGTCCATGTGCATGCCTCACTGTGTCCATGCCTTACTGTGCCCATGCCTCACTGTGTCCATGCCTCACTGTGCCCATGCCTCACTGTGTCCATGCCTCACTGTGTCCATGCCTTACTGTGCCCATGCCTCACTGTGTCCATGCCTCACTGTGCCCATGCCTCACTGAGTCCATGCCTCACTGTGCCCATGCCTCACTGTGTCCATGCCTCACTGTGTCCATGACTAGACTTACGTTTAACATGGGACTCTATGGAAAGGGGTGCCCGGTTTTGAAAAATCGGTGCTCCCTGGTTGTAGGTCTCCCAGACAGCAAACTTTGCACGCTTGTAGAGGAGAACGGGGGCTACAAGGAAGAGTGGGGCTATATGTCTGCCAAGTGCGGCCGGTACCGGGTCCCCAAAGTCCGGGAGATCAGGCGCAAAATGGTGACTCGAGTATAAGCCGAGGGGGGCATTTTCAGCACAAAAAAATGTGCTATAAAACTTGGCTTATACTCGAGTATAGTAGGTGTATGGGGCCAAATCCTCAAAAGAGATACAACGGAGTAACTGCTGTTACGCCGTCGTATCCCTGTTTCTAACTATGGAACTGATCCACAGAATCAGTTTCCCATAGTTAGGACGAAGATCCGACATGTGTAATTGAATTACACTGCCGGATCTTAGGATGCAGTACCGCATCCGCCGCTGGGGGCATTTCGCGTCGAAATGCCGCCTCGGGTATGCAAATTAGCACTTACGGAGATCCACAAAGCTTTTCAGCTTCGTTTTTTCTCCGTAAGTTTTATTTTGCTAACGCAAAATTAGGGCTGCTTTTACAAGGTGTAAACTGTTTACACCTTGTAAAAACAGACCTTTCTTGCTCGCGACGCGATTTTTTTTAAATTTAAATTTTTTTTTTTGGCGCCGTATCTATTTTTTTACCCGACGCAACTTTATTGTCCCGTCGCAATCCACAAAGCCCGACGTAACGTAATTTCGCGCTATGCACGTCGGGAAAATGACGTCACGAGCATGCGCAGTACGGCCGGCGCGGGAGCGCGCCTCATTTAAATTGTAATCGCCCCCTGGAGAAGAGGAACGCCTTGCGCCGGCCCGATTTAAGTTACACCGCTCAAAATTTCTAGGTAAGTGCTTTGTGGATCGGGCACTTAGTTAGAGATTTTGCGGCGGTGTAACTTAAATGGAAAAAGTTACGTTGCGCCACTTTTTTGAGGATTAGGCCCATAGTAGCTAGTAAATGCCGTCTTTAGGGAAGGAAATGTTGGAAACATTCTACATGAAATTCCAATGTTTTCCGATCTGTAACAAGCCCGTCCCTCCCATTGGGTAGTGTATGGAAACATCACATCTTATCGGAATTCCACCTTCTTATCTTCTGTAGTTGGGGGTGATTAAAGGAAAATCTGTCCCATCGCATTTAATTCGATATTTTGTTTGGCTCCCTCCACTCCCGAGAAATTAACTAAAAGATTTTTTTTTTTATTAAGGTATTTCTCACCAGTTTCATTTCTTTGGCAACATCCTGAAAATGTTCACTTTTTCCGATGACACGTTACATTCCTGCCGAATGAGGAATGCGTTATAAAGCTAATGAAACCTCTTAATCGAAGGCTGATTGGGGAGGTGTAGGCCCCCGGAGCTCATTAACTCCTTTATAGAGGGGGCCCGTGTATCAAATGATGGGAAATACGCCGGGCAATTATTTCCTGACTCGGTGTGTACACACTTCCTCTCCGTTTTTTGATGGTGTTAATTAATCTGTGTTGACATTTCCATGGCCGCTTCCTGCTGATCGGTAACGGTTGGAGGTCACGGGTTGATGATTTTAGCTGGGCCAAACCCAACGCGTATCTGGTTTCAACATCGCGAGCGTGAAGGAACTGCAACCAGAATTTACTTTCTACAGAACCTTAACCACTTCAGCCCCGGTCCATTTGGCTGCCAAATGACCGGGCCACTTTTTGCGATTCGGCACTGCGTCGCTTTAACTGACAATTGCGCGGTCGTGCGACGTGGCTCCCAAACAAAATTGGCGTCCTTTTTTTCCCCACAAGTAGAGCTTTCTTTTGGTGGTATTTGATCACCTCTGCGGTTTTTATTTTTTGCGCTATAAAAAAAAATAGAGCGACAATTTTGAAAAAAAAAAAATATTTTGTACTTTTTGCTGTAATAAATATTTTTTTTTTTTTAAACATTTTTTTTTTCTGAGTTTGGGTCTGTAACGGAACGTCCCACACTCCGATTGAGTGCTTCCGTCATATACCGCTTCCTATCAGTCTGGATATAGATATCAGATATTCCAACTGCCCTCAACACACAACGAGGCGAGACTTGTTTGTGTGCTAAACATGGATAGGTGGATTCAGATAGGTTTACGCCGGCGTATCAGTAGATACGCCATCGTAACTCTGATTCTACGCCGTCGCAAATTTAAGCGTATTCTGTAAACCAGATACGCTTAAATTAGGCTAAGATACGAGCGGCGTAAGTTTCCTACGGCGTAGTATCTTAGGGTGCATATTTTTACGCTGGCCGCTAGGTAGCGCTTCCGTTGAGTTCGGCGTAGAATATGCAAATGACTAGATAGGCCGATTCAGAAACGTACGTGCGCCCGTCGCAATTAGTTACGCCGTTTACGTTAGAGATACGCCGGCGTAAAGATAAAGCTGCTCCCTAGGAGACCTTGTGCACCTTCCATTTGAGGATGCCCCACAGATGTTCAATAGGGTTTAGGTCTGGAGACATGCTTGGCCTGTCCATCACCTTTACCCTCAGCTTCTTTAACAAGGCAGTGGTGGTCTTGGAGGTGTGTTTGGGGTGGTTATCATGTTGGAATACTACCCTGCGGCCCAGTCTCTGAAGGGAGGGGATCATGCTCTGCTTCAATATGTCACAGTACATGTTGGCATTCATGGTTCCCTCAATGATCTGTAGCTCCCCAGTGCCGGCAGCACTCATGCAGCCCCAGACCATGACACTTCCACCACCATGCTTGACTGTAGACGAGACACACTTGTCTTTGTCTTCCTCACCTGGTTGCCGCCACACAAGCCTGACACCATCTGACACCAAATAAGTTTATCTTGGTCTCATCAGATCACAGGACATCCATGTCCTTAGTCTGCTTGTCTTCAACAAACTGTTTGCGGGGTCATCTATAGAAGAGGCTTCCTTCTGGGATGACAGCCATGCAGACCAATTTGATGCAGTGTGCAGCGTATGGTCTGAGCACTGACAGGCTGACCCCCCCCCCCCACCCCTTCAACCTCTGCAGCAATGCTGGCAGCACTCATACATCTATTTCCCAAAGACAACCTCTGGATATGACGCTGATCACGTGACCTCAACTTCTTTGGTGGACCATGGTGAGGCCTGTTCTGAGTGGAACCCGTCCTGTTATACCGCTGTATGGTCTTGACCACCGTGCTGCAGCTCAGTTTCAGGGTCTTGGCAATCTTCTTAAAGCCGAGGCCATCTTTATGTAGAGCAACAATTCTTTTTTTCAGATCCTCAGAGAGTTCTTTGCCATGAGGCGCCATGTTGTACTTCCAGTGACCAGTATGAGAGAGTGAGAGCGATAACACCAAATTTAAAACACCTGCTCCCCATTCACACCTGAGACCTTGTAACACTAACGAGTCACATGACATGGCATATGGGAAAATGGCTAATTAAATAAAAATAAAACATTGAAATCCATGCGTCCAGCGCATGTAGATTAGGGGCCGGGTGCATGGATTAGGGGGGTAGCGCCCCTGACCTCAATCCTACTCACCATCTTCTCATCCAACATCATTACCTGATTTCAGCCCTACTGACCGTCTTTTCATCCAACATCGTAACCTGACCTCAGCCCTACTGACCGTTTTCTCATTCAACATCAGTACCTGACCTCAACCCTACTGACCTTATGGCTGAATGGGCACAAATTCTCACAGACACACTCCAATATCTTTTAGAAATTCTTTTTAGAAGAGTGGAGGATATCATAGCAGCTAAGGGAGGCCAACTCTATTTTAATGGCCATGGTTTTGGAATGGGATGTCCACCAAGCTCATGTGGGCTACAGTTTGGGGAAGGCAATTTTCTGTTCCAGTATGACTGTGTCCCTGTGTACAAAGTCAGCTGTATAAAGACATGCTTTGATTAGTTTGGTGTGGAGAAACATGAGTGTCCTGCACAGAGCCCTGACTTCAACCCTACTGAACACCTTGGAGATGGTTTGGAACGCCAATTGTAAGATAGGTCTTACACCAGTGCCTGACTTGAACCCTACTGAACACCTTGGAAATGGTTTGGAAAGCCAATTGTAAGATATGTCTTACACCAGTGCCTGACCTCAACCCTACTGAACACCTTGGAGATGGTTTGGAACGGCAGTTGTAAGATAGGTCTTACACCAGTGCCTGACCTCAACCCTACTGAACACCTTGGATATGGTTTGGAATGCCAATTGTAAGATAGGTCTTACACCAATGCCTGACTTCAACCCTACTGAACACCTTGGAGATGGTTTGGAACGCCAATTGTAAGATAGGTCTTACACCAATGCCTGACTTCAACCCTACTGAACACCTTGGAGATGGTTTGGAACGCCAAATGTAAGATAGGTCTTACACCAGTGCCTGACCTCAACCCTACTGAACACCTTGGAGATGGTTTGGAACGCCAATTGTAAGATAGGTCTTACACCATGCCTGACCTCAACCCTACTGAACACCTTGGAGATGGTTTGGAACGCCAATTGTAAGATAGGTCTTACACCATGCCTGACCTCAACCCTACTGAACACCTTGGAAATGGTTTGGAACGCCAATTGTAAGATAGGTCTTACACCAATGCCTGACTTAAACCCTACTGAACACCTTGGAGATGGTTTGGAACGCCAAATGTAAGATAGGTCTTACACCAGTGCCTGACCTCAACCCTACTGAACACCTTGGAGATGGTTTGGAACGGAAGTTGTAAGATAGGTCTTACACCATGCCTGACCTCAACCCTACTGAACACCTTGGATATGGTTTGGAATGCCAATTGTAAGATAGGGATTACACCAGTGCCTGATTTCAACCCTACTGAACACCTTGGAGATGGTTTGGAATGCCAATTGTAAGATAGGTCTTACACCAGTGCCTGACTTCAACCCTACTGAACACCTTGGAGATGGTTTGGAACGCCAATTGTAAGATAGGTCTTACACCAGTGCCTGACCTCAACCCTACTGAACACCTTGGAGATGGTTTGGAACGCCAATTGTAAGATATGTCTTACACCAGTGCCTGACCTCAACCCTACTGAACACATTGGAAATGGTTTGGAAAGCCAATTGTAAGATATGTCTTACACCAGTGCCTGACCTCAACCCTACTGAACACCTTGGAGATGGTTTGGAATGCCAATTGTAAGATAGGTCTTACACCAGTGCCTGACTTCAACCCTACTGAACACCTTGGAGATGGTATGGAATGCCAATTGTAAGATAGGTCTTACACCAGTGCCTGACCTCAACCCTACTGAACACCTTGGAGATGGTTTGGAATGCCAATTGTAAGATAGGTCTTACACCAGTGCCTGACTTCAACCCTACTGAACACCTTGGAAATGGTTTGGAAAGCCAATTGTAAGATAGGTCTTACACCAGTGCCTGACTTCAACCCTACTGAACACCTTGGGGATGGTTTGAAACGCCAATTGTAAGATAGGTTGTTACGTACCTGGGTGTGAGCCTGACGCGTGGAGGGAGACCTCCCGTACAACCCCCGGCTCGGAGACCACTGGAATGGGGACAGTGGTGGTAGGAGCGCGGTGGGGTACAGGTGCCTGTTCTGGTTGTTGCTGCTGGTGAGATGGGAACCGAGAGACAGGAAGCAGATGATGCAGGTTTGCAGACTTAGTAGATGCAGGTCAGCAGAGCGTGGATGCAGGTCAGCAGAGCCGAGGATGCAGGTTAGCAGAGGCGTGGATGCAGGTTAGCAGAGGCGTGGATGCAGGTTAGCAGAGGCGTGGATGCAGGTTAGCAGCGCAGCAGGTGCAGGTGGGCGGAGTCAGGCAGGCCGGGTCATACACTTGGAGTCATAGCAGAAGCAATAGGCAGAAGAGTAGTCAGTCCAGGCCGGGTCTTGGCAACGGGTATTCAAGCAGGGAACAGAGCAAGGTCAACAAGCCGGAGTCAGGATTGGAGCAGGAAGCAGAGTCAGGAAGCCAGGTCATACACTTGGAACAGAATGCTTTCAAACAGCAACAGGAGCTCAGGGAACAGATGCAGATCAAGCCGCGAGGTGCAGCATCACCACAGTGTCTTTTATAGGCTTGCTGGGCGCCAAAAGATGCGTCTACGCACGAGCGACGGCTGGTTAGGTACGTTTTGGCGCGTGCGCGAAGGAGCGCGCAACGGCTGCATAGCTGTGTGCAAGGTCCGTGGTTGGCGCATGCGCGTAGGCGCGTGCCGAGGGGAGCGAACAGTACGTCCCTGACATAGGTCTTACACCAGTGCCTGACTTGAACCCTACTGAACACCTTGGAGATGGTTTGGAACGCCAATTGTAAGATAGGTCTTACACCAGTGCCTGACTTGAAGGGTTCGCCAATTGTAAGATAGGTCTTACACCAGTGCCTGACTTGAACCCTACTGAACACCTTGGAGATGGTTTGGAACGCCAATTGTAAGATAGGTCTTACACCAGTGCCTGGCTTCAACCCTACTGAACATCTTGGCCCGGATTCACATACATCGGCGCATATTTATGCCGGCATAGCGCATCTAATTTACGCTACGCCGGCGCAGCGCGGAGAGGCAAGCACAGTATTCACAATGCACTTGCCCTCACTCGCTCTCAAATCTACGCTGGGCTTCCTCGGCGTAAGCCAGCATAGGTGGAAGTGGGCGTGAGTCATGCTAATGAGGCGTGACCCCATGCTAATGATGGGCCAAGCGCCATAGAACTACTTAAAACGAACGGCGCATGCGCCGTCCCGTGGCTGCATCCCAGTGCGCATGCGCAGAATTGCGTCGAAACAACTGCCTAAGATACGTCGAATCACTGCCTACGACGTGAACGTAACCTACGCCTAGCTATATTCACGTACTACGTAAACGACGTAAAATACGATGGCTGTGTTCCCTGGTCCATACCTTTGTATGAGTTGCTCCTCCTATATGGGGAATAACTTTACGCCGGACGTACGACTTACGCAAACTGCGTATATTATGCGCCGGGCGCAAGTACGTTCATGAATCGGCGTATCTCCCTCATTTGCATATGCGCATAGAAAATCAATGGGAGCGGCAATATGCGCCTACGATACGCCGGCGTAGGAAAGTTACGTCGGTCGGATGAAGCCTATTTTCAGGCGTATATAGTTTTGTGGGCACGGCGCATAGATACGACGGCGCACATTTACACTTACGTGGCGTATCTCGAGATACGTCTGCGTAAGTGCTTTGTGAATCCGGGCCTATGTCTAACATGCTTACCTGACCTCAACCCCACTCAACATCCTCTCCCCCGGCATCAGTACCTGACCTCACAAATACTCTTTTGGCTCAATGGGCACAAATTATCACAGACGCGTTACAAAACCTTGTAGAAAACCTTCCCAGAAGAGTGGAGGATGTTCCGACTGCAGAGGGAGGCCAACTCCATATTATTGGCCATGGCTTTAGAATGGGATGACCACCAAGTTCATAGATGTGATGGTCATATATCCACAATCCTTTGGCCACATGTCTTTAGCATATAAGACGTCAAAGCAGCTGATTTTTTTTCCCATTGGTGACTACACAAAAAAAGCGGCCAAAATTAAAAATATATGATTTGATTCCAGATTGTTTTGATCTTCTCTTTAACGATGTGATCTTTCTTCCCATAAAGCATATTTGTTACTATGGGAAAACCAGGCCTGAATTATGGAAAAAGCCCTTTTAAGGCAAAAGATAAATCAGAACTGAGATCGGCAATGAAACGATGGTGCCCTTCTCTCAATATTCCTTTGTCACCCGCCCCACCCCTCTCCAGGGACGATTAAACGTGGCATCATCGCCAGCTCGTTAATGGTGCTTCTCTTTTATTCCCATCGCTTGTTTGCTTTACAAGGCAGAAAACGTTCTTAAGTAAACGAGAAGTGGAGTGTTCCGAAATGACTTCTAATCTTCCATGATTATTGTTCTTATGCTGGAGACATTTATAAAATTGGAGACAGCAGACAAATTAAACAAGAACTTAGCCGGTTATGGTCGGTGAGCTCTGCCAGGTCAAGCGTCAAAAATAATATTTTATTTTGCAAAAAGAGGCATGAAAGACCTTAACCCCTTCCCAGCCAGTGTCCCTTTAACAGGGTCATGGGGAAAAAATCGGCTGATCATGTGACCACTGTCATTGGCTGTCAGAGTGGTCATGTGATCGAGAGCCAGTCCAGCTGGCTACCAATCATTAACAGAGACCGAGATCTGTCTTTGACAGCTCGGTCGCTGCACTGTGTGCGTACTCTCAGCACAGAGCGCTCTGCTGCCCATGGACATACAATCACCGCAGCGGCGGCTGGTGATAAATAATTTTGGAGGGGGCGCAAACAAACTGAAAGATTCTGAAAAAAAACCCCCATCAAACTCAGCCACTGTGCCCATCAAACGCAACCACTGTGCCCATCAAACTCAGCCACTGTGTCCATCAAACGCAACCACTGTGCCCATCAAACGCAGCCACTGTGTCCATCAAACGCAACCACTGTGCCCATCAAACGCAGCCCCTGTGCCCAAACGCAGCCACTGTGCCCATCAAACGCAGCCACTGTGCCCATCAAACGCAGCCACTGTGCCATCAAATGCAGCCACTGTGCCATCAAACGCAGCCACTGTGTCCATCAAACGCAACCACTGTGACCATCAAACGCAGCCACTGTGCCATCAAATGCAGCCACTGTGACATCAAATGCAGCCACTGTGCCCATCAAATGCAGCCACTGTGCCCATCAAATTCAACCACTGTGCCCATCAAACTCTGCCACTGTGTCCATCAAGTGCAACCACTGTGACCATCAAACGCAGCCACTGTGCCATCAAATGCAGCCACTGTGACATGAAACACTGCCACTGTGCCCATCAAACGCAGCCACTGTGTCATCAAAAAGCAGCCACTGTGCCCATCAAACGCAGCCACTATGCCATCAAAACGCAGCCACTGTGCCCATCAAATGCAGTCACTGTGCCATCAAAACGCAGCCACTGTGCCCATCAAACGCAGCCACTGTGCCATCAAAAAGCAGCCACTGTGCCCATCAAACACAGCCACTGTGCCATCAAAACACAGCCACTGTGCCCATCAAATGCAGTCACTGTGCCATCAAAACGCAGCCACTGTGCCCATCAAACGCAGCCACTATGCCATCAAAACACAGCCACTGTGCCATCAAAATGCAGCCACTGTGCCTATTAAATGCTGCTACTGTACCCATTAATCGCCAAGGGGCCGGACACCTGAATAGGGGATGACAGCGGCGACCATAGATAGATTCATGCAATGCATGAATCTATGGTGAGAGAGAGAGGTGACAGAGAGGTGAGAGAGGGGGCGCTCCTGCACGCCCTTTATGGACGCACTGCCACTGACTCACTGGCCACTTTTATTAGGTACACCTTGCTAATACTGGGTCAGAACCCCATTTGCCTTCAGAACTGCCTTCATTCTTCATGGCATAGATACAACAAGGTGTTGGAAACGTTCCTCAGAGATTTTCCTCCATAGTGACCTGATAACATCACACAGTTGCTGCAGGTTTGTCGGTTGCACATCCATGATGCGAATCTCCCATTCCACCACATCACACAGGGTCTCTATTGGATGAGATGTGGTGAGTGTGGGGAGGCCATTGGAGTACAGGGACCTCATTGTCCAGTGGTGAGATGATTGGAGCTTTGTGACATGGTGACATTATCCTGCTGGAAGGAGCCATCAGAAGATGGGGACACTGTAGTCATAAAGGGATGGACATAGTCACCAACAATACTCAGGTAGGCCGTGGTGTTTAAGCCATACTCAGTTGGTACAAAGGGGCCCAAAGTGTGCCAAGAAAATATCCCCCACAGCATTACACCCCCACCACCAGCCTGAAACACAAGGCAGGAGGGATCCAGGCTTTCATGTTGTTTACACCACATTCTGACACTATCATCATAATGGTTTGTCCCGCACTATAGCCGTCTTTCAGCTATAGCACAGGCGCAAAGACGTTAAAATTCACTAAAGTGTATTTTTTTCCCACAAAAAAATGGTTGAAAAAAACGCTCCGCAAATATCCAGTGACAAAAAATATTTCAACGACCGCCATTTTATTCTCTAGGGTCTCTGCTTAAAAATGTTTTAACCACTTGACCACTGGGCACTTAAACCCCCTTAATAACCAGACCAATTTTCAGCTTTCGGTGCTCTCACATTTTGAATGACAGTTACTCAGCCATACAACACTGTACCCAAATTAAGTTTTTGTCCTTTTTTTCCCCACAAATGGAGCTCTCTTTTGGTGGTATTTAATCACCGTTGGGTTTTTTATTTTTTGCGCTATAAAACAAAAAAGACTGAAAATTCTGTAAAAAAAAATGAATTTTTCTTTGTTTCTGTTATAAAATTTAGCAAATTTGTAATTTTTCTTCATAAATGTTGGCCAAAATGTATACTGCTACATGTCTTTGGTAAAAATAAGTACAAATCGGTGGATATTATTTGGTCTTTGTGAAAGTTATAGCGTCCACAACTATGGTGCCAATATCTGAAAATTGATCACACCTGAAGTACCTACGGCCTATCTAATTTCTTGAAACCCTAACATGCCAGAAAAGTACAATAACCCCCCAAACGACCCCTTTTTGGAAATAAGACATTCCAAGGTATTTAGAAAGAGGCATGGTGAGTTTTTTGAAGTTGTAATTTTTTCCCACAATTCTTTGCAAAATCAAGATTTTTCTTTTTTCACCAAATTTTCATATTAGCAGGTTATTTCTCACACACAGCATATGCATACCACAAATTACACCCCTAAACACATTCTGCTATTCCTCCCGAGTATGGCGATACCACATGTGTGAGACTTTTACACAGCGTAGGCCACATACAGAGGCCCAACATGCAGGGAGCACCTTCACATGTGTGAGACTTTTACACAGCGTGGCCACATACAGAGGCCCAACATGCAGGGAGCACCTTCACATGTGTGAGACTTTTACACAGCGTGGACACATACAGAGGCCCAACATGCAGGGAGCACCTTCACATGTGTGAGACTTTTACACAGCGTGGCCACATACAGAGGCCCAACATGCAGGGAGCACCTTCACATGTGTGAGACTTTTACACAGCGTGGCCACATACAGAGGCCCAACATGCAGGGAGCACCTTCACATGTGTGAGACTTTTACACAGCGTGGCCACATACAGAGGCCCAACATGCAGGGAGCACCTTCACATGTGTGAGACTTTTACACAGCGTGGCCACATACAGAGGCCCAACATGCAGGGAGCACCTTCACATGTGTGAGGCCCCGTACACACGACCGAGTTTCTCGGCAGAATTCAGCGAGAAACTCGGTCAGAGCCGGATTCTGCCGAGAAACTCTGTCGTCTGTACACTTTTGGCCCGATGGAGCTGCCGAGGAACTCGTCGAGAAAATAGAGAACATGTTCTCTATTTTCTCGTTGTTCTATGGGACAAGTCGGCCCGCCGAGCTCCTCGGCGGCTTCATCCCTGAACTCGCCGAGGAACTCGATGTGTTTGGCACGTCGAGTTCCTCGGCCGTGTGTACGGGGCCTGAGACTTTTACACAGCGTGGCCACATACAGAGGCCCAACATGCAGGGAGCACCTTCAGGCGTTCTGGAGCACCCAGGCCAATTCTGACACTTCTCTCCTACATGTAAAAATCATAATTTATTTGCTAGAATATTACATAGAACCCCAAAACATTATATATGCTTTTTTAGCAAAGACCCTAGAGAATACAATGGCGGTCGTTGCACGGTATTTGCACAGCAATTTCTCGAACGCTTTTTTTTGGAAATAAAACTGTTTTGTGCTTTTAAAAAAAACAAAAAACATTAAAGTGGAGTTCCACCCATAAATATAACATTACATCAGTAGTTTTAAAAAAATGTCATTAGTCCTTTAAGAATTTTTTTTTTTTTTTTTTTTAGATGCCTTCAAAGTGTTGTTGCTAGGCAGAATAGTTAATCTTCCCACTTCCTGCACCTAGGTGCTTAAAGGAACACTAAAGGTTCGTTTTTTATTAGATCAATTGATTGCTGTAAGCTAGAGCATTTAAATATCACTTACCTCGTTTTTCCTTTTGACCTCCAAAATACAGTTATCCAGGTTTGAAAATGCCATTTCCTGTCTCTCCTCTTCTTGCTTTCCACCAGCATCTGAGCCGTTTTGCATGGTGGAAAGCAGAATGTGCTCACCCCTTCCCTAGGACTACAGCCCTGCGTGAAGATGCTCTCTTATCCCTCACAGGCATGGAGGCTAAGCCTAATGGGAACTGTAGTTCCCATTAGGCTGTGATGTAGCAAGAATGAATGCGCACCGCAAACCAGGAAGTCAGTGAGAATAATGATTCAGGAGTGACGGAGGTGAATAAAACAGCTCGATTTCAACAGGTATCAAACTAGTTATAATGCAAAACATTACTTTTTACTTTATCAGCTACTGTCAGACTTTATATTAAGAGGAAAATATTTTTGTCTTTACAAACCCTTTAAGCTTCCTAACCTACACCGCACAGACTCCTGGGAATGTAGTGGGTGTAACTTTCCAGGAGTCTGTGCACTCCCCAGTCTCGATTGTGACTTAGGTTTCAGATCAGGTTTCAGCACCTGTACTGTCCATTACACTGCTTGTGCAGCACTGAGCATATGCGAGATCTGCAAGGCTGAAATCCAGGAAGTCATACAGTCTGGCTTCATAATGCCCACACTTAAGATGGCCCCAGTCAATTTCTATTTTATAAAGTGTCTAAATGCTGTAACAACCTAACAAAACGGACCTTAGTTTACAGACTAACTTTACTAGAATACATTAAGCTTGTGTATTACAGGGGTATTTATATTTAAAAAGTGAAATTGTGGCCGGAACTCCGCTTTAAAGTTAGCCCAATGTTTTTGCATAATATGAAAGATGCAGTTACGCCGAGTAAATAGATACCCAACATGTCACCCTTCAAAATTGCACACGCTTGTGGAATGGCGCCAAACTTCGCTACTTAAAAATCCCCATAGTTGACGCTTTAAATATTTTTACTGGTTACATCTTTTTAGTTGGAGAAGAGATCTAGGGCCACAATTATTGCTCTCGCTCTAACGTTCGCAGAGATACCTCAGTTGAACAACGTTTTCATATGTGGGCGGGACTTACGTGTGCGTTCGCTTCTGTATATGAGCACACGGAAACAGGGGCGCTTTTAATTTTTTTTTTTATTCATTTTACTTTATGTATTTTAGTTTGACACATTTTTTCCCCAAAAATAAATGTTTTGATCACTTTTATTCCTATTACAAGGAATGTAAACATCCCTTATAATAGGAATATACCATGACAGGTCCTCTTTACAGTGAGATATGGGGTCAATGAGACCCCACATCTCACCTCTAGGCTGGGAAGCCTGAAATAATAAATAAAAAATAAAAAACGATCCTGGCTTCGATCGTAGCGGTGAGTCTGAAGAAGCACCGGAGGGCGACGGGAGGGGGGACGTCCCCTTTCGCCTCCCATAAGAACGATCAAGAGGCGGAACAGCCGCCATGATCATTCTTGTGGTGTAGGGAATCGCCGGCTGAAAAAGATGATATCTGAATGATGCCTGTAGCTGCACCCATCATTCAGATATCGATGCACAAAGTCAGAGACGTCATATGACGGCCGGCGAGCAGGAAGTGGTTAAAACGCATTTTTTTCCAGAATATTTTCCGGGTATTGCAGAGTATTGTGCGGGGGTATTGCAAAATATTATGCAGGGGGTATTGCAGAGTATTGCGGGGGGGTATTGCAGAGTATTGTGCGGGGGTATTGCAGAGTATTGTGCGGGGGTATTGCAGAGTATTGTGCAGGGGGGTATTGCAGAGTATTGTGCAGGGGTATTGCAGAGTATTGAGCAGGGGTATTGCAGAGTATTGTGCGGGGGTATTGCAGAGTATTGTGCAGGGGGTATTGCAGAGTATTGTGCAGGGGGTATTGCAGAGTATTGTGCGGGGGTATTGTGCGGGAGTATTGCAGAGTACTGTGCAGGGGGTATTGCAGAGTATTGTGCAGGGGTATTGCAGAGTATTTTGCGGGGGTATTGCAGAGTACTGGCAGGGGTATTGCAGAGTATTGCACAGGGGGTATTGCAGAGTATTGTGCGAGGGTATTGCAGAGTATTGTGCGGGGGGTATTGCAGAGTATTGTGCGAGGGTATTGCAGAGTATTGTGCGGGGGTATTGCAGAGTATTGTGCGGGGGGGTATTGCAGAGTATTGTGCAGGGGGTATTGTGCGGGGGTATTGCAGAGTATTGTGCGGGGGGGTATTGCAGAGTATTGTGCAGGGGGTATTGTGCGGGGGTATTGCAGAGTATTGTGCGGGGGTATTGCAGAGTATTGTGCGGGGGTACTGCAGAGTATTGTGTGGGGGGTATTGCAGAGTATTGTGTGGGGGGTATTGCAGAGTATTGTGCGAGGGTATTGCAGAGTATTGTGCGGGGGTATTGCAGAGTATTGTGCGGGGGGGTATTGCAGAGTATTGTGCGGGGGTATTGCAGAGTATTGTGCGGGGGGTATTGCAGAGTATTGTGCGGGGGTATTGCAGAGTATTTTGCAGGGGTATTGCAGAGTACTGGCAGGGGTATTGAAGAGTATTGCACAGGGGGTATTGCAGAATACTGGCAGGGGTATTGCAGAGTACTGGCAGGGGTATTGCAGAGTATTGCACAGGGGGTATTGCAGAGTATTGCGCAGGGGTATTGCAGAGTATTACGTGGGGGTATTGCAGAGTATTGCAGGGATGGCTGGATCTGTGACTGCAATAGTCACAGATCCAGCCCACAGCGCTGCTGACACCCGCTCTCCTCTCACACTTTACCGATCGGTACAGAGAGAGGAGGGAGGAACCGGCGTCATCAAATGACGCAGTTATTTTTTTTACATGTGATCGCGGATCGACGGAGCAATCACGTGGTAAACGGCCGCTATCAGCGGCAATTTACTGCGATCCGTGATGCGCCGGGTCCTCTGGGAGCGCGATTCTGGGAGGACGTCAATGTACGCCGCCCTCCCAGAGTTAACGAACCGCCCTGTAGACGTATTTTGTCTATGGGCGGGTCATTAAGTGGTTAAGTAATTCTTTAGCAAAAAATTATTATTTAAACTTTTAAACATAAAAGTTCCAGAGAAGGCTGGAAAAGTATTACAGGGATAAAAATGCAAAAATAAGTTTATAAATCCCAAGGAAGCCCCAAACTGAACCTGCATGGAGCGTCACACTGAGCAGTACCAGACACAGAGCGCACGCGCAGCATGAAAAGGAACGCTCTGCTAGGGAAGCCGAACGCTGATTTTTTTTTTTTCTTATTGGCTGGAATTCCTCTTTGTATAAATAAAGAAGGGAATGATTTAAGAGGTGCGGATGAGTCAGAGCGTATCCCATCCTCCGCTGCTGTATACAGCACGCCAAAACAATCCCGCTGTGTTTGTCTGAGAGAGATCCGCATTAAGGCGATATTCAACCCAAAAACCAGAAATGTGATCGATTACCAATCATTAGATGTGGTAGCTGCATTTGTTTCTTTTTTTAGGCTTTTTTTCACCTCTGACCAGTAACACACCTCCTGTATTAAAGCGCCCCCCACTCTGGATGAAAGAGCACAGCCGGCAACAGCATTGTCAGTCTGGGGACAGCCGGGTGCTGTGATCTGGTTTATCAGGAACTCATGGAGCTCAGAGTACAGAGCTGGGCGGCTGTCATGCTTATGATAAATCAAATCCCACCAGTTACACAGGGAAAGCCCTAATCTCCCAGTGTAATCTGCAGGACTGGGATATCAGCTCAGACCTGAATAGTGTAGCACACTGCTGGGCGATGATGGCGCAGAGGAGACTTCTACCCTAGCTGTGCCCCCTGCAGCATGGCACCCAAGGCAGATGCCTCTTCTACCTCAGCCCGGTCCTGTATGAACAGTCTTAAAGGGGCACAAACTTCCAAAAAATTGGATTACATCTAGCACCATGGACTCTGCACAGTACCACTTGTCCTGTATGCTGGGTGTTATTCTCTGTATCTGTTTTTATTCTGTATGTATGGGCTCTGCACAGTACCACTTCTCTTGACCATGACCGTGATGGATGACCATGACTATGACCATTATTATGATTATTGAAATGACCGTGATGATGACCTTGATGATGACAATGATAACAATGATCGCGATGGATGACCATTATGACCATGACCATGATTATGACTATGATGACCATCCATTATCATCATGACCATGATGGATGACCATTATGACAATAATAGATGACCATGATTATAATGTCCTTGATGGATTATGACAATGATAACAATGACCATGATGGATGACCATTATGAACATAACCATGATGATGACCATGATAACAATGACCATGATTATGACCATGATGATCATCCATTATGAGCATGACCATGATGGATGACCATGATGACAATGATAGATGACCACGATGGATATTACATGATTATGACCACGATGATAGACCATTATGACCATGACCATGATGGATGACCATCATTTTGACAATGATAACAATGACCATGATTATTAGGGTTGTCCCGATACCGAGTATTTGCGGGAGTACTTGTACTCCCGCAAATACCTAAATAGAATACTTGCCCCCCGCCGCCACCGCCGCCGTATATCGCAAAGCCGCCGCTGCTGCATTAATCACAGCGCGGGGAACATTAGAGTCAGCTTTCGTTTGAATAGCTGTTTTCCCCGCCGCGCATAGACACTCCCCCTTGCTCGGGATTGGACGGATCTGTCCAATCACGAGGAAGGGGGAGTTTCTCTATACACAGCGCGGCAGGGAAAACAGCTTATTCAAACGAAAGCTGACTGTAATGTTACCCGTGCGGTGATTAACGCGGCGGCGGCATCATTTAGGTACGGGCGACATGGCTGCATGTGGGGGGACATGGCTGGATATGTAGGGGATATGGCTGCAATATATTTGGGGACATGGCTGCGTATATGGGGGACATGGCTGCAATATGTTTGGGGACATGGTTGCAATATGTTTGGGGACATGGCTGCAATATGTTTGGGGACATGGCTGCATATGTGGGGGACATGGCTGCATATGTGGGGGACATGGCTACATATGTGGGGGACATGGCTGCATATGTTTGAGGACATGGCTGCATATGTTTGGGGACATGGCTGCATATGTGGGGGACATGGCTGCATATGTGGGGGACATGGCTGCATATATGGGGGACATGGCTGCAATATGTTTGGGGACATGGCTGCAATATGTTTGGGGACATGGCTGCATATGATTGGGGACATGGCTGCAATATGTTTGGGGACATGGCTGGATATGTTTTGGGACATGGCTGCATATGTGGGGGACATGGCTGCATATGTGGGGGGACATGGCTGCATATGTGGGGGGACATGGCTGGATGTTTGGGGACATGGCTGGATATGTTTGGGGACATGGCTGCATATGTGGGGGGACATGGCTGCATATGTTTGGGGACATGGCTGCATATGTGGGGGGACATGGCTGCATATGTGGGGGGACATGGCTGCATATGTTTGGGGACATGGCTGCATATGTGGGGGGACATGGCTGCATATGTGGGGGGACATGGCTGCATATGTGGGGGACATGGCTGCATATGTGGGGGGACATGGCTGCATATGTGGGGGGACATGGCTGCATTTGGGGACACATTTAAAAAAAAGTATCGGTATTCGGTATCGGCGAGTACATAAAAAAAAGTATCGGTACTTGTACTCAGTCCTAAAAAAGTGGTATCGGGACAACCCTAATAATAGATGACCATGATTATAATGTCCTTGATGGATTATGACAATGATAACAATGACCATGATGGATGACCATTATGAACTTGACCACAATAGATGATTAGATGACCATTATAACAATGACCATGAGTATGACCATGATGACCATCCATTATGACCATGACAATGATAGATGACCACAATGGATTACATGATTATGACCATGATCAGGATGGATGAGCATGACCATCATTATGACAATGATAACAATGACCATGATTATGACCATGATGGTGACCATGATGACCATCCATTATGATTATGACCATGATGGTGACCATGATGACCATCCATTATGATTATGACCATGATGGATGACCATGATGACCATCCATTATGATTATGACCATGATGGATGACCATGATGACAATGATAGATGATTGACCATGATGGTAATGTCCTTGATGGATGACCATAAACTTGGTAAGAGTATCTGTGTGTGTATGTAGAGGAATTGCAGTGTCAGTGGCACAGACAGATCCGGTCTGACAGCATGCAGCATTAGCCAATCTCAATCTAAAGGGGCTTTGGTTTGCCTGATTAATGGTGGTCATACACATTTTCTGATCAAAACTATTGAATCTGCAAATTATCCAAAACTTCCTTTCCAATTGGTTTTGATCAGATTTAGTCAAGCTGAGTCGATTGGCCAGGACAGAAATGTTTTTATCATTTCGTCTCGATTGTCAGCACTGAGATACTTTGTTCATGAATCCGATCAAACTTACATTGATGAGATTGTGAGATTATATGCTGGAAACAAAGAAGCGATCAATAATTTATGATCATAAGTTACGATTTTATCTTAACTATAAATTGAAATCCAATTATCTATGTGTGGCATATCAAGCAAATGGGTTGTCATCTATAGATTGAATATTCGTATCAGAAGACATCAACTGAAAAGAAAGTGCTTGTTTATAGAAGCCGTGTACGCAGGGCAGCCATCAGGAGATATGGGGCCCCTTACACAGCTTTAGGCATGGGCCCTCCTGGAGCAGAGAACCGGGGGGGGGGAGGGGTGCTGCCGTCTGAAATTGAGAAGGGGGGGGCTGCCGCGAATTGAGAAGCGGGGGGGGGGGGCGAACCCTTTACAGAAATAAAAAAAGAAATAAAAAAAGAAATAAAAAATATATATATATATATATTTTTTTTTTAAACAGGGGGGGTTGCCATCTGGGGCCCTGGGGACTTCTGGGTCCTTTAATTAAAAAAAATATACACACAAATTATTATTTTTGTTATAAAAAGAAATGACAAAAAAAGGGGGGTTGCCATCTGGGACATCTGGGCCCTTTAATAATAATAATAAAAAATATATATATAAAAAAAATAAAATAAACATTTATAAAAAATATAAGATAAATAAAAAAAGGGGGTTGCCATCCAGGGCCCTGGGGACCTCTGGGCCCTTTAATAAAAAAAAAAAAAAAAAAATATATAAACAAAAATAAAAAAAATAAACATTTATAAAAAAAAAAAGGGGGTAGATATATAAAAATAAAAAAAAATATATTAAAAAATATATAAAAATAAATTTAAAAAAGGGGGTTGCCATCTGGGGCCCTGTGGACCTCCGGCCCCTGGGAACCTCCGGACCCCTAAAAAAAAAAATATATATATATATATTTTAAAGGGGGTTGCCATCCGGGCCCCTGGGGACCTCCGGGCCCCTTACAGGTGTACTGCCTGTACCCCCTTGATGGCGGCCCTGCGTGTACGACCACCATTAGACCAATAGCAGTTAGTCACAGTCAGCTGGACTTGCTCTGAATTTGAAAACGTTTCACAACTCACCCAAGTGGCTTCCTCAGGTATAATGAGTGTAGGATAATACTCCAATATGTATATCCTCGCTCACATAAATCCACTCCACGTGGAGTCTGTCAAGCCAGATACTGATTGTACAAGAACAGAATGGTAGGTTTAAAGGTTTGTGAAACCATCTGTTCAATCCCATGGGGCCTTGAAGTCTGGAAATTGCTTGAGTAACATGGCCAAAGGGGTGAATTGTTGTCAAGTTTCCAGGGTAGAGATATAAAAAAAGTCAGTTTATGAGGGTGACAGGTGGTGTTAAATGGTTGGTTGTTCCAGTTTGATGCAAATGGCTTTATTTCACACTATCTACATCACACTGAAGAAATATATAGTCACCAGAACTTCAGAGGTGTTCTTGGTCGCTTTATAAAGAAGGAATCATCACATGATATATATAGACAGTGTTTTGGGACCTTGCAGAGTCCTTTCCTCAAGGCAATAAGGGGACATCACTATTGAAGGAACCCTACACAGTCCTGAAACATTGGCTTAAAATTTCATGTGATGATTTATTCAAAATATTGTGGTGAAAGAACTTTCCTGGAGTACTAGTGACTCTATATACCTCTGGATTATACACGGGGGGCCACCCATGGTTGTCATTAAAAGCACCCATCTTCTGAAAGGTCAAGTTCTGAACAGATACCAGATTATACAGTTTATGACCTCCATTGTCTACATCAGTGGTTCTCAACCTGAGGGTCGGGACCCCCTCGGGGGTCGAATGATGATTTGCCAGGGGTCACCAAATCCTGGGCTGTTCCTGAAGCTCTCACCTCTCTTCCAGACCTTTTGCAACCACCCAGCTGGGCTGTTCCAGGAGCCCACGGCTGCCCACTCAGCCTCTTTGCAGCTGCCCATTCAGTTCATGACATGGCTGGGGGGCAGAGACTATAAGTCAGCTGACTGGTGAGGAATGTGAAGTGGGAGGGGCTGGAGGAGACCCCATCTCCTGATTTCGGTAGAGGTGTCACTGCTATGAGACAGCACAAAGTTGGAGACACAGTGAGTAACACTACCTGTGATTATAGTTCCCATTAAAAGTCCCCACTACACTTCTCACATCAGCAGATGACCTTGAGCAAGAGCACCTATGTTGGCTGATCAGAACTCCCCCCCAGCACTGCTACTCATCCCAACTCCCCGCCAGCACTGCCACTCATCCCAACTCTCCCCCAGCATTGCCACTCATCCTAACTCTCCCCCGGCACTGCCACTCATCCTAACTCTCCCCCAGCACTGCCACTCATCCCAACTCTCCCCCAGCATTGCCACTCATCCCAACTCTCCCCCAGCACTGCCACTCATCCCAACTCTCCCCCAGCACTGCCACTCATCCCAACTCTCCCCCAGCACTGCCACTCATCCCAACTCTCCCCCAGCACTGCCACTCATCCCAACTCTCCCCCAGCACTGCCACTCATCCCAACTCTCCCCCAGCACTGCCACTCATCCCAACTCTCCCCCAGCATTGCCACTCATCCCAACTCTCCCCCAGCATTGCCACTCATCCCAACTCTCCCCCAGCACTGCCACTCATCCCAACTCTCCCCCAGCATTGCCACTCATCCCAACTCCCCGTCAGCATTGCCACTCATCCCAACTCTCCCCCAGCACTGCCACTCATCCCAACTCTCCCCCGGCACTGCCACTCATCCTAACTCTCCCCCAGCACTGTCACTTATCCCAACTCTCCCCCAGCATTGCCACTCATCCCAACTCTCCCACCAGCACTGTCACTTATCCCAACTCTCCCCCAGCATTGCCACTCATCCTAACTCTCCCCCAGCACTGCCACTCATCCCAACTCTCCCCCAGCATTGCCACTCATCCCAACTCTCCCCCAGCACTGCCACTCATCCCAACTCTCCCCCAGCATTGCCACTCATCCCAACTCTCCCCCAGCACTGCCACTCATCCTAACTCTCCCCCAGCACTGTCACTTATCCCAACTCTCCCCCAGCATTGCCACTCATCCCAACTCTCCCACCAGCACTGTCACTTATCCCAACTCTCCCCCAGCATTGCCACTCATCCTAACTCTCCCCCAGCACTGTCACTTATCCCAACTCTCCCCCAGCATTGCCACTCATACCATCACCCTGCCAGTCATCCAAACTCCCCGCCAGCATTGCCACTCATCCCAACTCTCCCCTAGCACTGCCACTCGTCCCAACTCTTCCCCAGCATTGCCACTCATCCCATCACCCCACCAAGGAGTAAGGGAAGGAATAAAAATAGAGAATACATGGAAAGGAAAAGAGGGGGAGTAACAAAGAAAAAGGGAGAGAAAGAACAAGAAAGATGGCTAGAGTGAGGGATGGGGAAAAAAAGAAAGAAATTAGGATAGTTAGTCAGCGTGCTAGAGTGAGGGATGGGGAAAAAAAGAAAGAAATTAGGATAGTTAGTCAGCGTGCTCGCCCCCTCCCTTGGACTGCATCCCTGCAGGGATGTAGTCCCAAGGGAGGGGGCGAGCATGCTGACTAACCCCCAGACAGAACGGCTCGGATGATGGGGGCAAGCTTACTGAGGAGGAACAGGAAGTGAGAAATTCAGACAAAGAAAATAAACATTTCAAAGGGAAATCGAAGGAAAAATCAATAGCTTAAAGGAACCTACTGTATATACTCGAGTATAAGCTGAGTTGTTCAGCACATTCCTTTGTGCTGAAAGCGCCCCCCCCTCGGCTTATACTCGAGTCACCTTTTTGCGCCTGATCTCCCGGAATTTGGGACTCAGTACCAGCCAGCCGTAGGTCCCCTGGACCCCAAACTTGGCACACATGTAGCCCCGCTCTACAAGTGTGCAAAGTTTGTTGTCCGGGGTACCTACGGCCGGGGAGCACCGATTTTTCAAGAGCACCCCTTCTATAGAATCTCATGTTAAACGGCCATTTCTCTGGTGAATATAGGGACCCGGTACCAGCCGGTCGTAAGTCCCCTGGACCCGGAACTTGGCACAGATGTAGCCCCATTTCTCTTCTACAAGTGTGCAAAGTTTGTTGTCTGGCGGGCCCTACGACTGGGGAGCACCGATTTTTCAAAGCCGGGCACCCCTTCCAAAGACTCCCATGTTAAACGTCAGTCCAGTCATGGACACAGTGAGGCATGGGCACAGTGAGGCATGGGCACAGTGAGGCATGCACATGGGCAAAGTGAGACATGCAGATGTACACCCTAGGCCAGAGGTGCCCAACCTTTTGCAGGTAGAGGGCCACTTAAGCGACTTAGTAACCAGTCGCGGGCCACAAGGAGTGATGTGGGCAGATGACAGGTCTGTGTCTAATCTGCATATGCAAAGCAGAAACAGACGCAGCCCAATCTACTCTATGGGCCCTCTGAACCAATCAGATGGAAGGGGACAGATCCACTTCTGTTTTTTTAGCAGATCGGATTGGAGGTAGGCAGTTGTAAATGGACAAAAGTCTGTTTACATCTGCCGCTCCATAGAGGTGAATGGAGGGTCTGATTGGGTCGGACCAATCGTGTGAAAGGGGCCTAAGGCTGCTTTTACACTGATGGTATGCAGTCTATTGCGGCACAGTGTACCTGTGGTTTTCCCGCCGGTTAGCTGCACTTTGCCATAGATGTCGATTATATCCTGCAGGTGTGGTGAAAAGCCAATTGCTTCCTCTCCCGCCAACTTCATTTACAATACTGATGCTCTCGGATGGCAGGTCGGCAATCTGGGCTTGCCAACCAGCCTTTCCAGAGCAGGAGGTCGCGGGCCACATCAGAGGGCTCCGCGGGCCACATGTGGCCCCCGGGCCACTGGTTGGGCACCCCTGCCCTAGGCTTATACTCAAGTCAATAAATTTTCCCAGTTTTTTGTGGAAAAATTAGGTGCCTCGGCTTATATTCGGGTCGGCTTATACTCGAGTATATACACTTTTAGAAAATAGAAAATTAACCTTTACAACCCCTTTAAGTAAATTTAAATATATTATTTGACCAAAGACCTCTCTTTCTCTTTCATGTTTCCCATTCCAAATACCAATAGTTCCCAAAAGCAACAAGTACTAAGACACGGTTTGAGCCACGTTCTTTTTTTTTTTTCTTCTTTTTTTTATATAAAACAATATCTTACATATTAAACCAAAAAATTGAAACAAAAAAAAGTTTCAGTTACAGAACAAATTCTCGTTTCCCAGTCTGTATCCCATTAGTTATTTTGTGCAAAGCAAATATTCCAGCTGACTTTTCAGTCTACAGAACCAGGGGTCCCGCCAAGGAGTTATTCAGGAATTAATTGTTCTATAGAGTAGAAATTAAGGGAGAGCCCCTCAAAGGAGATTGTTTGTAGCCCTTCGTGGTGGTAAATCCTGAAAGTTTTGAGTATGACTCCGTTTCTCCAGACAGAAACATGTAAGTAGATATGAATGTATAAAGACATATACTTGGTATTTGGTTAGAAAAAAAAGAAGTAGAGAAAAAAAGTATAAAATTGATATCTAGTATATTATTTTAAATTGTGCTTCGGTCCTGAACTGAGGAACCATTACTGGCATCATGTTAACAAAAACTCGGAATTCCAGTGGATTTAAAACATTTTTTTTTTTCCTGTTAAATTTCAGATTAGATCCATACGGAAGTTTTTCCATCTTTGCTGCTGGTACTGCCTTTGTCTGAGCTAGCCTTGGGCTTCGCTCCTTGCTTTTCATGTGCAGTGTTTACCCGATTTTGCTCCACCACCGTCCCCCCAGAAGCAGGACTACTGGTCCTTGATGTCTGCCCGTTGACCTGAGAGTTATAGGTCTGGAATGCAATGTCTAACTGTTCTTGGGCAACCCTCAAATGTTTATGTAAGGCAGTGAGGTCTGATGGAATGTTGTCATCGGGGCTTGTGCAATTCTGTTCCTGGGCAACATTGGCCAAGTTTTGTTCATGAGCCATGACGCTATTGGGGACTTTGGTGGACTTGTCCGACTTCACCACCATATTGTATTCTGGAGGGCAATTGGTGTTTTTTGGGTATGAATAATTGTAGGGTGGCTCCCTGGCAGTATTGGTCCTCTTGTTGCGAATTACATCCCTCAGGGTCCCAATTCCGAGGTGAAACATCTCACAGATATTGAGCAACAAGCACAGGCAGCTCACAACATACATAATCAGCAAAAATATCGTCTTCTCTGTTGGTCTAGACACAAAACAGTCTACCGTGTGTGGACACGGCTGTGTACTGCACTGGAAATTAGGCACCACTTGGAAGCCATATAAGTAATATTGACCTATCAAAAAGCCAACTTCGAATACGACCCTTGACAAAAGCTGAAAGACATACATTTTCATCAGTCCCTCCTCTTTAATTCGCGCTCGGCCATCGTGTTTTTTGTTTTCTTTGTCTTTGCTTTCCACTTTTTCTGGTTCTGTTGGAGCCTCATAGATCATGGGCTCCTCCTCGTCATCCTCGGGATCTTCAACGTTTTCACCCGTCCGCCATCTCGAATAAGACTTTTTCTTCTTCTTCTGCATATGTTTCCGTCTGTCATTCTCGGCAGCCCGGGCGATCTTGTGGATGGCGTAGCCGAGGTACATCACTGCTGGAGTTGATATCATGATGATCTGGAAGACCCAGAACCGCACGTGTGACAGCGGCGCAAAGGAGTCATAACAGACGTTGTCGCAGCCCGGCTGCTTCGTGTTACACGTAAATTTACTTTGTTCATCGGAGTAAATCGACTCTCCGCCGACGGCGGTTAAGACTATTCGGAAGATGATTAAGACTGTGAGCCAGACCTTCCCCACGAAGGTGGAGTGATTGTGAATTTCTTCTAGAAGACGGGTTAAAAAACTCCAGCTCATGTTGGGCATAAGGGCTATTCATTTATAACCTAAAAAAAACACAAAAACAAAAAAAAAGATTAATTAAATTGCATTAGACTCAGCTATTAGTCTTCATTCATCTATCCCAGAAAGTCCATTATGATAGCTTAAAGCTGATCTTCAGGAAAACTAAAGCCAGCCTTATATCGTGCGATTTTGTGTTACACTAAAATCGCTCAACTCCCCCATTAACACAGTCAGTGTCGATGGGGGAATCTCTCCTGTGGAACTACTGTGTACTCCTGGCAGGGGAAGGGAGCCGCCCCTTCCAGGAGAACACAATAATTATTGCTGGCGGCTAAAGCCACTGGCAATAATCACATGAATTATCCGACAGGCTGGTTGTACCCAAGTTGATTGATTAACTTGGGTCTAATCAGCCTTTCCATACATACATACATAAATATATATATAAAGCTCAAGTCTATTTTTTAGTTTTTAGCATTGTGTTGGGGCCACGGAGAAAGGGGGAAGGACTGAGGGGTAGTAGACAGGAGAATTGAATTGGGCCCTATGAGGTAGAAGGACTGAGAGGTGGTGATGGGGCAATTGAGTTGGGTAGTTGGGCCCTCAGGAAAGAGGAGGAAGGACTGAGGAATGGGGGGGCATTGAGCTGGGCCCTCAGGAGGGGGCGGTAAGTGGGGAGCATTGAGTTTGGTTCTCAGCGAGGAGGGGGAAAGACTGTAGGGTGGTAAAGGAGACCACTGAGATGGACCCTCAGGGTGTAGGGCATGGGTGCTCAACCTGTGGCCCTCCAGCTGTTGCAGAACTACAAGTCCCATGAGGCATTGCAAGCCGCTGACAGTTACAAGTACTGTATGACACTAAAGCACAGAGGCATGATGGGAACTGTAGTTCCACAACACCTGGAGGGCCACAGGTTGAGCACCCATGGTGTAGAGGGGAAGGACTGAGGGTTATTAGGTAGGAGCATTGAGTTGGGCCCTCAAGGGAATAAGACTGTAGGGTGGTAGAAGGGAGCAATGAGTTGGGCCCTCAGAGGAAGGGGGAAAGACTGAGGGGTAGTAGACAGGAGCATTGAATTGGGCCCTAGGAGGTAAAAGGACTGAAAGGTGGTGATGGGGCAATTGAGTTGGGTAGTTGGGCCCTCAGGAATGAGGAGAAAGGACTGAGGAATGGGGGGGGGCATTGAGCTGGGTTCTCAGGGAGGAGGGGGAAAGACTGTAGGGTGGTAAAGGGGAGCAATGAGTTGGGCCCTCAGGGTGGAGGAGGATAGACTGAGGTGCGGTAGGTAGGAGCATTGAGTCAGGCCCTGAAGGAGATGGGGGAAAGACTGAAGGGTGATGGGGGGAGCATTGAGTTGGGCCCTCAGGGTAGATAAGGAAGGAGCATTGGGTTGAGCCCTCAGGGTGGATGGGGACGTGGGGAAGGACTGAGGGGCTGTAGGTAGGAGCAGTGAGCTGAGATGGAAAGACCGAAGGGTGGTAGGAGAGAACTCTGATTTGGGCCCTCAGGTGGAAAGGTGGAAGGAGAAGAGACTAAGGGGCGGTAGGGGAGAAGGTTAATTTGGGCCCTTAGGTGGGAGGGATAGGTTAGGCATTAATGACACAGAGCTGCCTAAATATGTGTCTTCTATATATGCCTGGGATTCAGCTTTAAAGTTAACAGATCCGCCATAGAATTTGTTTCCATGGTATATATTGGCCTTCTCAACAGGCGTAAGCGGTCTACTGGTAAACATAAAAGAATAAAATAAAGATCAGACTTTGTTCTAATTACGCAGACAAAATCTCTCTTTGAAAAATCACTAAACCTTTTAAACGTGGATTACCGATTAATGTTTTTGACGTTGACCCATAACTAAAGACCAACCACCCGTTTTCCTGGAGAGAGTGATACTGTTTATCTAACCTTTTGTGGTTGTGACATTTTAACGCCTATTCATGTATTTTCTTCGGTTTTCCAAAGAGCTATAAAAGTTTTGGCAACCTATTCTCAGCTGTAGAAAAAAAAAAAACTTCACAATAGTCCTAGGAAATCAACACCCGTTACAGCAAACTCATCACTGATAGAACATAAAATAGAAGGCTGAACTTTGATGTGAGAGGATATCCCCTGCTTGTTTACACTGGAGAGAGTACAGTTATTCAACGACCCCCCGTTATTTAGGTTGGGAATATTCCAAATTAATCTCACTGTGAGGAATGTGTCCTTAGATATTCTGCGCAAGGCATTCTCCAGGGGAACCGCAAATACCTTCAACATTTTTTTTCATCTGTGCTTATAATAGTGTATATCCACCCGAAGTAGCAATGTTTCTGGCTTCACTCCAACAGGCTGGGGTAACCTGGGGTAGACTTTGCTTACAGTCTGTGACCATCTCTTGTATCATGTCTGCAGTCTCTGACCATCTCCTGTATCATGTCTGCAGTCTCTGACCATCTCCTGTATCATGTCTGCAGTCTCTGACCATCTCCAGTATTATACCTACAGTCTCTGACCATCTCTTTTATTGTATCTGGAGTCTCTGACCATCTCTTTTATTGTATCTGGAGTCTATGACCATCTCTTTTATTGTATCTGGAGTCTCTGACCATCTCTTGTATTGTATCTACATTCTCTGACCATCTCTTGTATCACATCTGCAGTCTGACCATCTCTTGTATCATTCTTATAGTCTCTGACTAATATCCTGTTTGTGCCTGCTGTCTCTCACACTGAATATTTACTGAATGTTAAGTGTGGCACCTTTGGTGATGATGGGGGGTGGGGGGGCACACTTGAGGTCCCCCAAATCAGAAAAGTTGACCACCACTATTCTAGAGCTGTCATTACCAGGAAACCCACCCCATGCCAAGAAGCCATCCCTGAAGTGCAAGTGGCTGCAAAGAGGATCCAGAGGATAAGCAGCGCTGAGAGGCAAAAAAAGAAGAAGGTGAAAACACTATTTTATTTACATAATGCTGATTGTTTAGGATATGTCCTGCTTTTAGCAAATTAAGTGCCATTCAGTTGGGATTTACACTACTTTAAAACTTGCATCGCTAGATATACGATCTGCTTTCCCTTTAAGCATGCTACTCGTGCCAAAGCGTTAGTCTTGCTCCTGGCTCGGCTCTGCCTGGAAAAGTCACGTCTTGCACACACCCTGCCACATTATTACATGTCACTTTTTGACCTGCGGTTCCTTCTTACACGAAAATGTTTCCTACTCTTTCAATAATGAGGCCGGTCTGGGAGAATATAATGTGTGATAGATAGCTGCTCTAATGATGATGGATCTTCCAGGGGTCTGGAGGCCGCTCACCAGATGTAGAAAATGAAACTCTGGAACAAGTACATAGAAATGCCATGAAAACCCCACCGGAGGGGCACACAGGGCACACGGGGCATGATAAAAAGATTGGCCTGGATTCACATACACCGGCGCATATTTATGCGGGCGTAGCGTATCTAATATACGATATGCCGACGCAGCGCACAGAGGCAAGCACTGGATTCACAAAGCACTTGCTCCCACTCACTTTGAAAGATACGCTGGGTTTCCTTGGCGCAAGCCGCCGTAGGTGGAAGTGGGCGTGAGCCATGCTAATGAGACGTGACCCCATGCAAATGATGGGCCAAGCGCCATAGAAGTACTTAAAATGAACGGTGCATCCCAGTGCGCATGCTCAGAATCACGTCGAAACAATTGCCGAAGATACGTCGAATCACTGCCTACAACGTGAACGTAACCTACGCCTAGTCATATTCACGTACAACGTAAACGACCAAAGATACGACGGCTTGTGTTCCCTGGTCCATACCTTTGCATGAGTTGCGCCTCCTATATGGGGAATAACTTTACGCCGGACGTACGACTTACGCAAACCTCGTATATTATGCGCCAGGCGCAAGTACGTTTGTGAATCGGCGCATCTCCCTCATTTGTGCATAGAAAATCAATGGGAGCGGCAAATGCACCCAGCGTATAATGCGCCAACGATACGACGGCGTAGGCAAGTTACGTTGGTCGTAGGAAGCCTATTTTTAGACGTATCTCAGATTGTGGGCACGGCGCATTGATACAGCGGCGCATAGTTAGACTTACGCGGCGTATCTCGAGATACGTCGGCGTAAGTGCTTTGTGAATCCAGGCCAATGACTTTGAGCCAAGTGCCCCGTCTTTATGGTTGAGGGACGTCTTCGTGCACCCAAGCCGGCTAGCTGTATGACGAGTCTCTCAATGGTCTCCCAAGCTCTGTAGAACATGCCTAAAGCCTCGTACACGCGATCAGATTTTCCAACGGGAATTGTGTGACGTCCTAAAATCTGACCGTTTGTTATTAAGTTAGTCAGGTTGAAAAAAGTCCATCCAGTTCAACCATAAAAAATAAAATAATAATAATAATATCGTACAATCCCATATACCCAATTCTATACCCACAGTTGATCCAGAGGAAGGCGAAAAACCCAATGGTTTGTAAGCTCCATCAGGCAATTGTTGTCCAACTTTCCGCCAACAAATGTTGGATGGCAGGTTAACCACTTAAAGGAACACTAAAGGCAGAATTTTTTTATTTTTTTTAAATAACAAACATGTTATACTTACCTCCACTGTGCAGCTCGTTTTGCACAGAGTGTCCCAGAATCCGGTCTTCTGGGGTCCCTCGGCGGCTGTCTCGGCTCCTCCCCGCAAAAGCTTTCCACCTTCATGCGAGCGAGCGATGCGAGTGAGCGATGGCGAGCGATGGCACGGGAGAGCCCGGAGAAGCACCGGATGGTGGCGGGAGGAGGGGTGGGGATGTTCGCTCCCCTCACCTATAAGAATGATAAAGCGGCGGAACCTCCCCTATGATTGCTCTTATGGTGCTCAGAATCACCGGCAGAAAAGAAGGATATCTGATTGATGCCTTTAGCTCCCCCCATCATTCAGATATCCCCCCACAAAGTCAAGGACGTCATATGACGGCCTGCGGTAGGGAAGTGGTTAATTGAACAAGTTGAAGTTAGAAGCTGATTGGTTTCTATGCAGAAGTGAGCCTGATTTTACGCTCTCCAGCTTTAGTAAACAAACCCCTTTATGTCTGCAAATTATCACTGCCAACTTCAGACTACAGTGGCATCTGCAGTGTCATCTGTTTAACACTGTAAATGTCAGATACAATTATCTGAGTTTAAAAAAAAAAAAAGTACGGTAATTAAAAAAAATTATGTTTTCTTATTTTGTGCATTTGCATAATAAAAAAGCAGTTTGATAAAAAAACAACTTACAAAAAAAAAAAAAGAAAAGCCTTATATGTAAAAAGAAATATGATTTTTATTAAGTACGTATAATAAGTTATTGTCAAGGCAACGGATGCATGCTAAATTTTTAGCCCAAGCAGACCTGTAGTCACCAAAGGGTTAAACATCTTCATCCCTGGAAGCTATTTCAAGTATTTCAAGATTTTTGCCTGAACTGAATGTTTAGAAACATACGGAAAATGCTTCTATTATTATATTCACAGATGTAGGAAGAGCTAAAATTAGATATTTCTGAAGGCTTACAAGTGTTTTTCTATTTACCGTTTGACCTAAGCAGCGGTGGTTCACCCTCCATAACAACTTTTTAGCATAAAATGAGGCATAGTAGCGCGAGCTACAGTATGCCTGTCTTAATTTTTTTATCCCCGCACTGACTGTTATATCGTACATAGTAGATTCTGACTGCCCGCGGGGAATGGGCGTGCCTATGGAGAGGGAGGGTGATTGACGGCTGGCTCTGGCACGTCACGCTCCCCGAAGACAGCCGGAGTAGGTCTCGGCTCTTCACGGCGCCTGCGCACAGACTATGCGCAGGCGCCGTGAAGAGCCAAGCCTATTTCGGCTATTTACGGAGAAGCGTGACGCGCCAGAGCCGGCCGTCAATCACCTTCCGTCTGGATTGGAACGCCCATTCCCCGTGGGCAGACGGAATCTTCTATGTACGATTACACAGTGAGTGCGGGGATAAAAAAATTAAGACAGGCATACTGTAGCTCGCGCTACTATGCCTAATTTTATGCTAGAAGAAAAAAAAAATTATTATTTTTTTTTTTATAGGGTGAACCCCCGCTTTAACCTAAGGGCCAGATTTGTGATCATCATCCATCGTGGGCCCGTCATGTACTCAGACAACATTTCCCATTGGGCGCAGAAGATACTTCAAGAGCCTGTACAAGCACCAAGAGTGAGTTATTCACAGGGTGTATGTGTAGAGCATGGATGATTCAGGATCCGTGATCTCAGAAGGGACGAAAGCCAGGCTATCATTTGCAAAAGGTCAGCACCAGCAGCAGTCCTTGTACTTATCTCATGATAGATGTACATTAATACCTCAGATTGCAAGTAATGCGGTTTTACGAGCGTTTCGCAATACAAGCTATTTTTTTCTTAAATCCTGACTCGATTTTGCGAGCATTGTCTCGCAGGATTCAAGCCTCTGGGGTGTGCAGTACCGCATGTGGAGGTGCGGGGGCGTCGGAGTGTTTCGACCTATCTTCGCCGCCCCCGCACCTCTGGCCACATGCGGTACTGCATACAACAGCAGTGTCACTGAAACGCATTTTCTGAGTTTCCATTGATTCCTATAGGCAAACTCGCTTTGATATACGAGTGCTTTGGATTACAAGCATTCTTTTGGAACGAATTATGCTCGTAAGGTACTACTGTACTTTAAAGTGCACTTTTGCTCTGGCTGACTACATTAAAGTTTTTATATATTTTAACAAGCACTGTAAGAGACATAGGGGCCAAAAGACCCTGGGGGCCCATTCATGCTAGTAACAAAGAGATGGCCCCTGCCCCCACACTGGGCAAGGGCACCTTTGCTGCCATTGTGCTAGGTGCTGGGTGTCCAATGTGTCCCTGTGCCTTTAAGGAGGGGTGGGCTACCTCCAGGCCCACCTTCCCCAGAAAGTGGCACATGGAAAGGCAAATGCATGAAAGACAAAACCAGAGAAAATTCCCAGCACAACGCACCAACCTGTCTACTTACCAACCAAATTATCCTGTCCAAAAGTATGCGTTAAAAATAGGGGTTTATTCAGTGGCGGCCTGTAATGCAGGGCACAGGGGAGCCACACCCCCTATCCATGTGTCTGGCCCCCTAATCTACATGGGAAGCCGAATGGGAAGCATAGAGGTGACTGGTGACCAGATGGTCACCAGTCATCTCTATGACCATCGGAGGCCCGGGCGTGATGTGATGACGTCACGCCCGGGTACCCGTAAGTAAACAAACCGCAATTGCGGCTAGTAAGAATGAGATCTGTGAATTGTTTTTCCCGATCTCATGCTTTCCAGCCTGGAGGAGAGATGTGAGGGTCTTATTGACCCCGCATCTCTCCTTAAAGAGGACCTGTCACACACTATTCATATTACAAGGGATGTTTACATTCCTTGTAATAGGATTAAAAGCAATAGAAAAAAAAAGTAGAAAAATAAATAAATAAGTAAAAAAAAAAAAATGTCAACGCCCCTGTCCCCGGTAGCTTGCGCTCAGAAGCGAACGCACACGTAAGTCCCGCCCACGTTTTTAAATGTGGCTCAAACTACACATGTAAGGTGTCGCCGCGTGCGTTAGAGCGTGTGCAACAATTCTAGCACTAGACCTCCTCTGTAACTCTAAACTGGTGACCTGTAAAAAATGTAAAGCGTTGCCTTTGGAGATTTTGAAGTAACAAAGTTTGGCGCCATTCCATGAGTGTGCGCAATTTTAAAGCATAACATGTTAGGTATCTATTTACTCGGCGTAACATCATCTTTCATATTTTATAAAAAAATTGGGCTAACTTTAGAGCCGGTTCACACTTCTGCGGCACGACTTCGGGGGCAACTCTGCAAGTTGTCCTGAAGACAACTTCAGAGGCGACCTGCAAAACGACTTCTGTATAGAAGTCAATGCAGGTCGCCCCGAGCCGCCCCCAAAGTCGTGCAAGAACCTTTTTCTAAGGCGGAGAGACTTGCGTCGCTCCTATTAGAACAGTTCCATTGCATTGAATGGGACGCGACTTGTCAGGTGGCTGAGTCGCCTGACGAGTCGCCCCAGTGTGAACCGGCTCTTACTGTTTTGTTATTTTTTAATTCATGAAACCATTTTTTTTTTTTCAAAAAAAAGGCGTTTGAAAAATGATTGCGCAAATCCTGTGCAAGATAAAAAGTTGCAATGACCGCCATTTTATTCCCTAGGGTGTCTGCTAAAAAAAACATATATAATGTTTGGGGGTTTTGAGTAATTTTCTAGCAAAAGAATGATGATTTGTACATGTAGGAGAGAAATGCCAGAATAGGCCCGGTATGGAGGCGGGTATTAAAGCCCGGTATTGAAGGGGTTAAATGTAACCATATTGCTACACTTAGAGACTCCTCTCTTCTTTTTTTATACTCAGTTATGACATGACGCTACTCTTATATCAAGACATTGCTTGTATATCAAGGCAAAATGTATTAAAACAAAATGTATTCAAACCAAGTTACTCTCAAACCAAGTTACTCTCAAACCAAGTTACTCTCAAACCAAGGTTTTACTGTAATATGAGGTCACACCTAAAAACCTTCAAATTGTTTGCAATCATTCAGGCCCTTGTACTACATAGTTGAAGGTAACTCTAAGAGCCCATTCACATCTAGGCGACAAAACGCCCGACGCCGGACGCTTGTGCCGCTAGAGGGGAGAATTCCCATTGCTGTCTATGGAGATGGTTCACATCTCATAGACGCCATACGCCTGCCGCCTGAAAAAAAGTCCCGGACCCTTTTTTTCAGGCGGCATTGGCGTTCGGCCATACAAAACAATGGCAAGGCTTTGTAAAAAAAAAAAAAAAAAGTTACACACTCGCGGCAAAATACGCCGCGTACGCGGCGTATCTTGTCGCGGAGGTGTGAATGGAGCCTTAAGGAAATTGAATAGGAAAATTGTATAATGTGTAGCCAGCTTTAGACACAGAGAAGATGAACAATTTTGCGCATTCTGAGCAAAGCAAGCTTCTGCGCTTGATGCAATTTGCGCACATATGGGATTGTATTATTATTATTTTTTGCTCAAACTAGATGGTCTTGTGTCTTTTTTCAACCTGACTAACTATGTTACATTGAAACAATTCTGCGCTATACAGTAAAACCTTGAATTGCGAGCATAATTAGTTCCGGAAACATGCTTGTAATCCAAAGCACTTGTATATCAAAGCGAGTTTCCAACGGAAAATCCGATCATGTGTACGCGGCATTAGAGGTGCCTCTCTTCTCTTTTATATTCTGTAGCTCCTGATGGATTTTGCTTCTACAGTAAAACCTTGGATTGCGAGCATAATTCGTTCCGGACACATGCTTGTAATCCAAAGCACTTGTATATCAAAGTGAGTTTCACCATAAGAAATAATGGAAACTCAGATGATTCGTTCCACAACCATTTATTTATAAATCCTTCAGTTTATAGTCCATATAAAAAGATTATAGCAATGTGATAGGTTGTGTAACCATAAAATGTCCATCCACAAATGGAAGCCTCCACAAGGGGATTCCAAAAAAACCTTGGTTTGAGAGTAACTTGGTTTGAGAGCGTTTTGCAAGACAAGCAACATCTCTTAATACATTTTGACTTGATATACAAGCGATGTCTTGATATAAGAGTAGCGTCATGTCACAACTGAGTATAAAAGAGAAGAGAGGAGCCTCTAAGTGTAGCAATACGGTTACATTTACTGAAGGTACAACATTTAGCAACATATTGCTACACTTAGAGGTGCCTCTCTTCTCTTTTATATTCTGTGGTGACATGATGCTACTTGTATATCAAGTCAAAATTTATAAAAAAAAAAATAGCTTGTCTTGCAAAATGCTCTCAAACCAAGGTTTTACTGTAATCCCCTTGTGGAGGCTTCCATTTGTGGATGGATATTTTATGGTTACACAACCAATCACATCGCTATAATCTTTTTATATGGACTATAAACTGAATGGTTTATAAATAAATGGTTGTGGAACGAATCATTAGAGTTTCCATTATTTCTTATGGGAAAATGTGCTTTGATATACAAGTGCTTTGGATTACAAGCATGCTTCCGGAACGAATTATGCTCGCAATCCAAGGTTTTACTGTAGAAGCAAAATCCATCAGGAGCTACAGAATATAAAAGAGAAGAGAGGCGCCTCTAATGCCCCGTACACACAATCAGATTTTCCATCAGAAAAACCTTGGATGGTTTCACCGACGGAATTCCGCTCAAGCTTGGCTTGCATACACACGTTCACACAAAAGTTCTCTGAACTTTGGTGCGTCAAGAACGCAGTGACGTACAACACTACGACGAGCCGTGAAAATTAAGTTTAATGCTTCCGAGCATGCGTCGAATTGTCTCCGAGCATGCGTCGAATTGTTTCCAAGCATGCGTCGGAATTGCTACAGACGATCGGATTTTTCCGATAGGATTTTTTTCCGTCTGAAAACTTGAGAACCAGCTCTCAATCTTTTGCTGGCGGAAATTCCGACAGCAAAAGTCCGATCCTACACACGGTCGTTATTTCCGTTCAAAAGCTCACATCGGACTTTTGCTGTCGGAATTTCCGATCGTGTGTACGGGGCATTAA
This sequence comes from Rana temporaria, assembly GCF_905171775.1. Lineage (NCBI taxonomy): Eukaryota > Metazoa > Chordata > Amphibia > Anura > Ranidae > Rana > Rana temporaria. The sequence continues at coordinate 13,963,892 of NC_053493.1, forward strand.
GTGTAGCAATATGTTGCTAAATGTTGTACCTTCATTAAATGTAACCATATTGCTACACTTAGCGGCGCCTCTCTTCTCTTTTATACTCAGTTGTGACATGACTCTACTTGTATATCAAGACAACATTTATTTAAAAATTGAGCTTGTCTTGCAAAACGCTCTCAAACCAAGTTACTCTCAAACCAAGTTACTCTCAAACCAAGTTACTCTCAAACCAAGTTACTCTCAAACCAAGTTACTCTCAAACCAAGGTTTTACTGTACCTTTTACAAAAACTCGCTACGAAATATCTCCTTTGGCAATTGAAATGAACATTCTGTTTACGTATTCTTTTTCAGAACTTTTTATCCCCAAGGGCTGAATTTCACGAACGCTCCTAAGAAAACAAAAAAACCTTCAGAGCCCGAAAAACAAATCCGAATTACCCGACCGCTTTGATCTCCCCAAAGAACGATTTCATTCTACTCATTTTTAAGGTTGCGCACGAAAAAAACATAAACTCATCAACGTGTCTGCGAGATTTTCGGACGGTTACACAAGCCTTACCGTTCTGCTATCTAAAGTAGTAAAAAATTCTTGGAAGTGTTTGTTTCCTAAGTTCCTGGAAAAGTGGAGGAAAAAAGTGGAGGAAAAGTCGGATATTATACTCACTTTACAAGGCGCCGGGTGCAAAATGCGAAATCCCAAGACGGAGGCCAAGATCCGGTTGCTCAAGGTATAGAAAATGCAAAAAAAAAAAAAAAAAAATACAAAACTGGAATTGTGAAAAACACACAAAGTAAGGCAAAAGGCTTAAAAGTATTTAAACGTCCCGTCAGTGTGATGTACGGACGGGACGTGATGTATGGACGGGCCGCACTGATCCTGCTCCGGCAAGTTTACATTCGTCTGTTGCTATAGAAGAAGAAAACATTCCTCCTCCTCTGCGTGGTGAAAATCCATCCTATTTCTGGTTTCCTGTTGTCCTTTCAGAATCCCTTTATGATTTGGAGAATCACCGGGTGGGTTTGGGGGAAAGCGTCCGCCGTAGATCTGTATGCACCACTCTGACTGGGATTCTCGGAGCAATGTCTGGAATCCTTCACTCTCTCTCTTTTTTTTCCTCTCCCTGGAGAGTAAACAAGTCAGCAGAGAGATGGAGAGCAGCTAATGGGAAACAATCCGAAATAAAAGGACACGCTACACGTGTCTGTAACATGTCTGGGGGGATTCTACCGCCTCAGAACTCTAGAAAGGAAAACTCCAAAAAAGATGGAAAGGAGAGCAATAAAAAAGATGGAAAGGGGAGCTCTAAAAAGATGGAAAGGGGAGCTCCAAAAAGATGGAAGGGGGAGCTCCAACAAGATGGAAAGGGGAGCTCCAAAAAGATGGAAAGGGGAGCTCCAAAAAGATGGAAGGGGGAGCTCCAAAAAGATGGAAAGGGGAGCTCCAAAAAGATGGAAAGGGGAGCTCCAAAAAAATGGAAGGGGAGCTCCAAAAAGATGGAAAGGGGAGCAATAAAAAAGATAGAAAGGGGAGCCCCAAAAAGATGGAAAGGGGAGCTCCAAAAAAAGATGGAAAGGGGAGTTCCAAAAAAGATGGAAAGGGGCGCTAAAAAAAGATAGAAAGGAGAGCTCCACAAATTGAATAGAGAGGTCCTTAAAAGACGGAAAGGAGAGCTCCAAAAGGATGGAAAGGGGGGCACTAAAAAGATGGAAAGGGGAGCTCCACAAATTAAAGGGAGAGGTCCAAAAATTTAAGGGAGAGAAAGGAGAGCTTAAAAAAAATTGTAAATACAATTCAAAAAGATGGAAAGGAGAGCTCCACAAATTGAATGGAGAGGTCCTTAAAAGACAGAAAGGAAAGCTCCAAAAAGATGGAAAGGGGAGCTCCAAAAATATGAAAATTGGAGCTCCACAAATAAAAGGGAGAGGTCCAAAAGAGATGGAAAGGAGAGCTTGAAAAAAATTGTAAATACAATTAAAAAAGATGGACAGGAGAGCTCCAAAAAATAGTAAATACAGTTCAAAAAGATAGAAAGGAGAGCTCCAAAAAAGATAGAAAGGAGAGCTCCAAAAAAGATGGAAAGGAGAGCTCCATTAAAAAGATAGTAAGGAGATCTAAATGCCGAGTCCACTGTGGTTGTACTAAGAGTCTAACTTAGTGCAGACCCGACTGGGGTTCTCGGTCACCCTGTGCCCCTAATAGAGTAACATACACATAAGAGGGCCCAAGGGAGCTGGAAATGGGTTTCCAGAGCTCTCTAAAGTAAGCTGGGCTCCACATGCCCCCCACCCAAAGTGACTCCCGTCACAGTGAACTTTTTAAAATTTGGAAAGTAGGACTCAAAAAAAAACAGAGAAGAAAAGCTCCACAAAAATGTAAGGGGAAGCTCCAAAAAAAACAAAAAAAGGAGAGCTCCAAAAAATGGAACGGGAAGCCATAAAAAGAAAGTAAGGGGAGCTCCAAAAATGGAAAGGGAAGCTCCAAAAAGAGAGTAAGGGGAGCTCCAAAATGGAAAGGGAAGCTCCAAAAAGAGAGTAAGGGGAGCTCCAAAAATGGAAAGGGAAGCTTCAAAAAGAGAGAAAGGAGAGCTCCAAAAATGGAAAGTGAAGCCCTAAAGAGAGAGAAAGGAGAGCTCCAAAAATGTAAAGGAGGGCTCCGCAAAAAAAGGAAAAAGATCGAAAGGAAAGCTCCCTAAAAGATGCAATGGTGAGCAATGGTTCAAAAAAGACAGAAAGGAAAGCTTCAAAAAATGGAAAGGAGAGCTCCAAAAATGGAAAGGGGGGCTCCAAAAATAGAAAAAGGGGGGCTTCAAAAATGGGAAGGGGGGCTCCAAAAGATAGAAAGGGGAAGCTCCAAAAGATAGAAAGGGGAAGCTCCAAAAGATAGAAAGGGGAATCTCCAAAAGGAGAGTAAGGAAAGCTCCAGAAATGGAAAGGGAAGCTCCAAATAGAGAGAAAGGAGAGCTCCAGAAATGGAAAGGAGGGCTCATATAAAATGGGAGGCAGATGGACCAAAAGATCAACAATTTTCTGTTATTTATTTCCCAAGAAGAAATTTACAACCCCCTCTGTATCAAACCCATGTGTTTGCCTTAAGGACAAATATAATGTATAAAAAATGAAATATTCTCCAGTTTAAACTGTTTTTCCAATGACTTATCCTAAGGATTGGGATTTGGCCGTGGCTGGCAGAGATTAGACACAACATAAAACGTTGGGTTGGTTGCGAGGTGTGATGTACACAAATAGAGAGTTCAACAAAAACCTTGAGCAGAGTACAGTGACCTGACAAAACCTCGGTGGCTGTGAATTGGGGAAGAGTTTCCATGCCACACTTTGCTAAAATAATTATTGGGCTAAAGAAATGAAAATAAGAATCTGTAATTACGTACATGTAGAGTTATAGAGAGCGCATAATGTACATGTAGAGTTATAGAGAGCACACTGTACATGTAGAGTTTTATAGAGAGCACACTGTACATGTAGAGTTATAGAGAGCACACTGTACATGTAGAGTTATAGAGAGCACACTGTACATGTAGAGTTATAGAGAGCACACTGTACATGTAGAGTTTTATAGAGAGCGCACTGTACATGTAGAGTTATAGAGAGCACACTGTACATGTAGAGTTATAGAGAGCACACTGTACATGTAGAGTTATAGAGAGCACACTGTACATGTAGAGTTATAGAGAGCACACTGTACATGTAGAGTTATAGAGAGCACACTGTACATGTAGAGTTATAGAGAGCACACTGTACATGTAGAGTTTTATAGAGAGCACACTGTACATGTAGAGTTATAGAGAGCACACTGTACATGTAGAGTTATAGAGAGCACACTGTACATGTAGAGTTATAGAGAGCACACTGTACATGTAGAGTTTTATAGAGAGCACACTGTACATGTAGAGTTATAGAGAGCACACTGTACATGTAGAGTTATAGAGAGCACACTGTACATGTAGAGTTTTATAGAGAGCACACTGTACATGTAGAGTTTTATAGAGAGCATACTGTACATGTAGAGTTTTATAGAGAGCACACTGTACATGTAGAGTTTTATAGAGAGCACACTGTACATGTAGAGTTTTATAGAGAGCACACTGTACATGTAGAGTTTTATAGAGAGCACACTGTACATGTAGAGTTTTATAGAGAGCACACTGTACATGTAGAGTTATAGAGAGCACACTGTACATGTAGAGTTATAGAGAGCACACTGTACATGTAGAGTTTTATAGAGAGCACACTGTACATGTAGAGTTTTATAGAGAGCATACTGTACATGTAGAGTTTTATAGAGAGCACACTGTACATGTAGAGTTATAGAGAGCACACTGTACATGTAGAGTTATAGAGAGCACACTGTACATGTAGAGTTTTATAGAGAGCACACTGTACATGTAGAGTTATAGAGAGCACACTGTACATGTAGAGTTATAGAGAGCACACTGTACATGTAGAGTTTTATAGAGAGCACACTGTACATGTAGAGTTTTATAGAGAGCACACTGTACATGTAGAGTATTAGAGAGCACACTGTACATGTAGAGTTATAGAGAGCACACTGTACATGTAGAGTTTTATAGAGAGCACACTGTACATGTAGAGTTTTATAGAGAGCACACTGTACATGTAGAGTTTTATAGAGAGCACACTGTACATGTAGAGTTATAGAGAGCACACTGTACATGTAGAGTTATAGAGAGCACACTGTACATGTAGAGTTATAGAGAGCACACTGTACATGTAGAGTTTTATAGAGAGCACACTGTACATGTAGAGTTATAGAGAGCACACTGTACATGTAGAGTTTTATAGAGAGCACACTGTACATGTAGAGTTATAGAGAGCACACTGTACATGTAGAGTTATAGAGAGCACACTGTACATGTAGAGTTATAGAGAGCACACTGTACATGTAGAGTTTTATAGAGAGCACACTGTACATGTAGAGTTATAGAGAGCACACTGTACATGTAGAGTTATAGAGAGCACACTGTACATGTAGAGTTATAGAGAGCACACTGTACATGTAGAGTTTTATAGAGAGCGCACTGTACATGTAGAGTTATAGAGAGCACACTGTACATGTAGAGTTATAGAGAGCACACTGTACATGTAGAGTTATAGAGAGCACACTGTACATGTAGAGTTATAGAGAGCACACTGTACATGTAGAGTTATAGAGAGCACACTGTACATGTAGAGTTATAGAGAGCACACTGTACATGTAGAGTTATAGAGAGCACACTGTACATGTAGAGTTTTATAGAGAGCACACTGTACATGTAGAGTTTTATAGAGAGCATACTGTACATGTAGAGTTTTATAGAGAGCACACTGTACATGTAGAGTTTTATAGAGAGCACACTGTACATGTAGAGTTTTATAGAGAGCACACTGTACATGTAGAGTTATAGAGAGCACACTGTACATGTAGAGTTTTATAGAGAGCACACTGTACATGTAGAGTTATAGAGAGCACACTGTACATGTAGAGTTATAGAGAGCACACTGTACATGTAGAGTTTTATAGAGAGCACACTGTACATGTAGAGTTATAGAGAGCACACTGTACATGTAGAGTTTTATAGAGAGCACACTGTACATGTAGAGTATTAGAGAGCACACTGTACATGTAGAGTTTTATAGAGAGCACACTGTACATGTAGAGTTTTATAGAGAGCACACTGTACATGTAGAGTTTTATAGAGAGCACACTGTACATGTAGAGTTATAGAGAGCACACTGTACATGTAGAGTTATAGAGAGCACACTGTACATGTAGAGTTTTATAGAGAGCACACTGTACATGTAGAGTTATAGAGAGCACACTGTACATGTAGAGTTATAGAGAGCACACTGTACATGTAGAGTTTTATAGAGAGCGCACTGTACATGTCGAGTTTTATAGAGAGCGCACTGTACATGTAGAGTTATAGAGAGCACACTGTACATGTAGAGTTTTATAGAGAGCGCACTGTACATGTAGAGTTTTATAGAGAGCGCACTGTACATGTAGAGTTTTATAGAGAGCACACTGTACATGTAGAGTTATAGAGAGCACACTGTACATGTAGAGTTATAGAGAGCACACTGTACATGTAGAGTTTTATAGAGAGCACACTGTACATGTAGAGTTATAGAGAGCACACTGTACATGTAGAGTTATAGAGAGCACACTGTACATGTAGAGTTATAGAGAGCACACTGTACATGTAGAGTTTTATAGAGAGCGCACTGTACATGTAGAGTTATAGAGAGCACACTGTACATGTAGAGTTATAGAGAGCACACTGTACATGTAGAGTTATAGAGAGCACACTGTACATGTAGAGTTATAGAGAGCACACTGTACATGTAGAGTTATAGAGAGCACACTGTACATGTAGAGTTATAGAGAGCACACTGTACATGTAGAGTTATAGAGAGCACACTGTACATGTAGAGTTATAGAGAGCACACTGTACATGTAGAGTTTTATAGAGAGCACACTGTACATGTAGAGTTTTATAGAGAGCATACTGTACATGTAGAGTTTTATAGAGAGCACACTGTACATGTAGAGTTTTATAGAGAGCACACTGTACATGTAGAGTTTTATAGAGAGCACACTGTACATGTAGAGTTATAGAGAGCGCACTGTACATGTAGAGTTATAGAGAGCACACTGTACATGTAGAGTTATAGAGAGCACACTGTACATGTAGAGTTATAGAGAGCACACTGTACATGTAGAGTTTTATAGAGAGCACACTGTACATGTAGAGTTATAGAGAGCACACTGTACATGTAGAGTTTTATAGAGAGCACACTGTACATGTAGAGTTATAGAGAGCACACTGTACATGTAGAGTTTTATAGAGAGCACACTGTACATGTAGAGTATTAGAGAGCACACTGTACATGTAGAGTTTTATAGAGAGCACACTGTACATGTAGAGTTTTATAGAGAGCACACTGTACATGTAGAGTTTTATAGAGAGCACACTGTACATGTAGAGTTATAGAGAGCACACTGTACATGTAGAGTTATAGAGAGCACACTGTACATGTAGAGTTATAGAGAGCACACTGTACATGTAGAGTTTTATAGAGAGCACACTGTACATGTAGAGTTATAGAGAGCACACTGTACATGTAGAGTTTTATAGAGAGCACACTGTACATGTAGAGTTATAGAGAGCACACTGTACATGTAGAGTTATAGAGAGCACACTGTACATGTAGAGTTTTATAGAGAGCACACTGTACATGTAGAGTTATAGAGAGCACACTGTACATGTAGAGTTTTATAGAGAGCACACTGTACATGTAGAGTATTAGAGAGCACACTGTACATGTAGAGTTTTATAGAGAGCACACTGTACATGTAGAGTTTTATAGAGAGCACACTGTACATGTAGAGTTTTATAGAGAGCACACTGTACATGTAGAGTTATAGAGAGCACACTGTACATGTAGAGTTATAGAGAGCACACTGTACATGTAGAGTTTTATAGAGAGCACACTGTACATGTAGAGTTATAGAGAGCACACTGTACATGTAGAGTTATAGAGAGCACACTGTACATGTAGAGTTATAGAGAGCACACTGTACATGTAGAGTTTTATAGAGAGCACACTGTACATGTAGAGTTTTATAGAGAGCGCACTGTACATGTAGAGTTTTATAGAGAGCGCACTGTACATGTAGAGTTATAGAGAGCGCACTGTACATGTAGAGTTATAGAGAGCGCACTGTACATGTAGAGTTATAGAGAGCGCACTGTACATGTAGAGTTATAGAGAGCACACTGTACATGTAGAGTTATAGAGAGCACACTGTACATGTAGAGTTTTATATAGAGAGCATCATTATTATTATTATTAAAGGGCTCAAACGTCCCCAGGGCCCCATGTGGCAAACCCCCTTTATTTTTATTTTTGTTTATATATTTATTTTTCATTTATTTTTTATTAAAGGGCCCAGAGATCCCAGAGGGCTCTGGATGGCAACCCCCCCCCCCCCTTTTTTTTTTATAAATATTTATATATTTTTAATTTCTTTTTTTCCTCTTAGTACGCCGTCGGATCTTAGGTGCATATTTACGCTGGCCGCTAGGTGGCGCCTCCATCGTTTTCCGCGTCGAGTATGCAAATGAGCTAGATACGGCGATCCACGAACGTACGTCCGGCCGGCGCATTTTTTTTTTACGTTGTTTCCGTAAGGCTTTTTTCGGCGTATAGTTACCCTTGCTTTATGAGGCGTACGCAATGTTAAGTATGGACGTCGGGCCAGCGTCAAATTTTCCGTCGTTTACGTCGTTTGCGTAAAACGTTCGCGAATAGGGCTTTGCGTAGAATTATGTTCACGTCGAAAGCATTGGCATGCTGCGGGTTACTTTTGAGCATGCGCACTGGGATACCCCCACGGACGGCGCATGCGCCGTTAAAAAAAAACGCTGTTTACGTCGGGTCACAACGTATTTACATAAACACGCCCCCATCACAGCCATTTGAATTCCGCGCCATTATGCCGCCAAAGATACACTACGCCGCCGTAACTTATGGCGCGGATTCTTTGTGGATTAAAAAAAAAAAAGTAAGTTACGGCGGCGTAGTGTATCTTAGATACGCTACGCCCGGCGCATAAATGCGCCGCTGTACGAGGATCTGGCCCATAGTAAGCAGAAAGAAAGTTCTGAGTGAATCATTAAACCTACTTTTCTAACTATGTGGTTCTCCCCCGACCAGCCCTGAGAATCTGTCTGCTGTGATCTATGGCCGGGAGGAGTTCAGACGGCGCACTAGTCCGGACCTGCCAGCTGCATCTGGAGGGGGTTTCACCGCGCCGCCTCTTCTGCCGCGTTGTGTCTAAAAGGAGCACCAAATCCGAAACCAGCGGACGTTTTCTACGAACGGCGCACAGAGGTTTCTGGACACAACAGAACTTGGCATCCCCGGATTTTTCCCATGTACTGGCAGGAGAAAGAAAACTATTTTTAGCTGCCAAGGATTTTAGGTTTTTTTTAAAGTAAATATTAACATAAACCGTACTGAAATATTACAAAGCGTTTTATTTTTCAGGAAATTTTTGTATTGTTTGAAATCATAATATGTGCTGAAGTGACCCCAAAAATTGGAACTCCAATCAGAGAGTTTCAGAATGGGGGAGGACCTGTGTCAGGTTTTATTTCTGTGTCCCCAGTGGGGGAAATGATCAGGACCCGTTCACACTATGGGGCGTATTCATACAGTGAATGTTATTCGGTTAGTTCATCTGCTCCTCAAATGTTTTTCATTGATTTAAACTGGAAAATACCTCACTTGGCCACTAAATGGCGCTATATCGTGTGGGATTTCTATGAGCACCATCTAGTGGGCAAATGCGGTACTTTACATTTTAAAGCTAAACTCCCGACACAAGAACTTTCATTTATATATATTCTTCAATAGTCACTAAGGCTAGAAATTCAATTTGTGAGCACCAAATGCTTTTTCAAACCCAGATATTACTATATAAATGTAGCAGTGACACCATCACTGTGCTGTACATAGCCTGTGCAGAGAGCAGAGCTGTGGGAGGAGCCCAGCAGACTCCACCTTCTACAGACTGCCTGCAGAAAACTACTGGAGAGGGCGGAGACAAGATCGGTCTCCCTGCACAAGGAGAGAAAGCAGTCATGTGGGAGGGGCCCAGAAGACTCCACCCACTACTGACTGCCTGCAGACAACTACAGGAGGGGGCGGGGACAAGACAAGTCCCCCTGCACAAGGAAGGGAGCAGAGCTGTGGGAGGGGCCCAGCAGACTCCACCCACTACTGACTGCCTGCAGACAACTACAGGAGGGGGCGGGGACAAGACAAGCCCCCCTGCACAAGGAAGGGAGCAGAGCTGTTGGAGGTGCCCAGCATGCTCCACCCTCTATACAGACTGCCTGCTAAAAACTACAGGAGGGGGCGGAGACAAGACTGACCCCCTGCACAAGAAAGGTAGTAGAGCTGTGGGAGGGGCTCAGCAGGCTCCACCCACTACTGACTGCCTGCAGACAACTACAGGAGGGGGTGGGGACAAGACAAGTCCCCCTGCTCAAGTAAGGGAGCAGAGCTGTGGGAGGTGCCCAAAAGCTCCACCCTTTACAGACTGCCTGCAGAAAACTACAGGAGGGGGCGGAGACAAGACCAATCCCCCTTCACAAGAAATGTAGCAGAGCTGTGGGAGGGGTCCAGCAGACTCCACCCACTACTGACTGCCTGCAGACTACAGGAGGGGGCGAGGACAAGACAAGTCCCCCTGCACAAGGAAGGAAGCAGAGCTGTGGGAGGGGCCCAGCAGGCTCCACCCTCTATAGACTGCCTGCAGACAACTACAGGAGGGGGCGGAGACAAGACCGGTCCCCCTGCACAAGGAAGGAAGCAGAGCTGTGGGAGGGGCCCAGCAGGCTCCACCCTCTACAGACTGCCTGCAGAAAAATACAGGAGGGGGCGGAGACAAGACCGACCCCCTGCACAAGAAAGGTAGTATAGCTGTGGGAGGGGCCCAGCAGACTCCACCCTCTACAGACTGCCTGCAGAAAACTACAGGAGGGGGCGGAGACAAGACCGACCCCCCTGCACAAGAAAGGTAGTATAGCTGTGGGAGGGGCCCAGCAGACTCCACCCTCTACAGACTGCCTACAGACAACTACAGGAGGGGGCGGAGACAAGACCAGTCTCCCTGCACAAGGAGAGAGCAGAGCTGTGGGAGGTGCCCAAAAGCTCCACCCACTACAGACTGCCTGCAGAAAACTACAGGAGGGGACGGAGACAAGACCGATCCCCCTTCACAAGAAATGTAGCAGAGCTGTGGGAGGGGTCCAGCAGACTCCACCCACTACTGACTGCCTGCAGACTACAGGAGGGGGCGAGGACAAGACAAGTCCCCCTGCACAAGGAAGGAAGCAGAGCTGTGGGAGGGGCCCAGCAGGCTCCACCCTCTATAGACTGCCTGCAGACAACTACAGGAGGGGGCGGAGACAAGACCGGTCCCCCTGCACAAGGAAGGAAGCAGAGCTGTGGGAGGGGCCCAGCAGGCTCCACCCTCTACAGACTGCCTGCAGAAAACTACAGGAGGGGGCGGAGACAAGACCGACCCCCCTGCACAAGAAAGGTAGTATAGCTGTGGGAGGGGCCCAGCAGACTCCACCCTCTACAGACTGCCTGCAGACAACTACAGGAGGGGGCGGAGACAAGACCAGTCTCCCTGCACAAGGAGAGAGCAGAGCTGTGGGAGGGGCCCAACAGGCTCCACCCTCTACAGACTGCCTGCAGAAAACTACAGGAGGGGACGGAGACAAGACCGATCCCCCTTCACAAGAAATGTAGCAGAGCTGTGGGAGGGGTCCAGCAGACTCCACCCACTACTGACTGCCTGCAAAAATACTACCGGAGGGGGCGGGGACAAAATCGGTCTCCCTGCACAAGGAGAGAGAGCAGTGCTGAGGGAGGGGCCCAGCAGGCTCCACCCTCTACAGACTGCCTGCAGAAAACTACAGGAGGGGGCGGGGACCTCTGTTTTCACCTGGTGATCTGGCCAGTAACACATCTCCTGTATTAGCGCGCCCTTCCACTCTGGATGAAGGAGCACAGGGGGCACAGCCGGCAGCAGCATTATCAGTCTGTGGGGAGTGTTAGATGTACTAGCAGATTTAGATACACTAACAAACGCCAAACTTCAGTTCTCACTCTGTAATCAGTTACAGCAAACTTTTTCTTTTCTTTTTGTAATATAAATTTTACATAAATATACAAAAGCTGATCATTGTAAGCACCACTGCCAGTGGTAAATATATATCGTCTCATCCCTGTAAACGGATACTGCTGGAGAGTTTGTTCTTTCAAAAACAACAGACTTACTGGCTGGATCACCAGAAGAAAATAGAAGAAAATAGAAGAAGGAAAAGCCTAGAAAAGAGAAGGAATGCAGCCCCCCCATCTAAGTTTAATGTCGCTTTAAGGCCGAAACATGTAAACTTCTCCGGCTGTAATTGTACTGGTTGCGTTTTAGCAAGTTGGGTCGGGGGTGCGCCTTTCTATGTTGGATTAATATAATAACAATAATAATATAATAATGAAAAGAGTAATATAATGTAATATAATAATTACATGTAATGTAATATATAATATCATGCAATAATACAATAATGATAAGAATGATATAATATAATGTAATAATATATAATAAAATGTAATATAATATTATAAGGTTATAATATATAATGTATTAATATAATATGATATAATATAATGTAATATCATGTAATATCATGTAATAATAATATAATACTATCTAATAATGATAAAAATTATATAATGTAATCACATATAATATAATAATTAAATGTAATAATATATAATGTAATATAATGTAATTATATATATATTAAAATGTAAAAATATACTAATGATAAGAATGATATAATATAATTGTAATGTAATAATATATAATAAAATGTAATACTGTAAAATGTAATATAATATTATAAGGTTATAATATGATGTAATAATATAACAATGATATAATATAATGTAATATCATGTAATAATAATATAATAATTATAAGGATGATATAATGCAATATTATATAATATAAGAATAAAAAAAAGGCACAATGTAATAATGTAATATATAATATAATAATTAAATGTAATACTATATAATGTAATTATATATATTATAATGTAATAATATAATATTGATAAGAATGATAAAATATAATGCAATAATAAAATGTAATACTGTAAAATGTAATATAATATTATAAGGTTATAATATAATGTAATAATATAATAATGATAAGAATGATATAATATAATGTAATATCATGCAATAATAATATAATAATGATAAGGATGATATAATGCAATACTATATAATATGAGAATGACACGAATGACATAATGTAATAATGTAATATATAATATAAGAATAATATAATGTAATAATGTAATATATAATATAAGAATTAAATGTAATACTATATAATGTAATTATACATATTATAATGTAATAATATAATATTGATAAGAATGATAAAATGTAATATAATAATATATAATAAAATGTAATATAATATAATATTATAAGATTATAATATATAATATAATGTAATAATATAAGAATGATATTATATAATGTAATATCATGTAATAATAATATAATAATGATAAGGATGATATAATGTAATACTATATAATATAAGAATGATAAGAATGATATAATGTAAATAATGTAATATATAATATAATAATTAAATGTAATACTATATAATGTAATACTATATATTATAATGTAATAATATAATATAATAATGCTAATAATAATAATATAATGTAATAATACACAATGTAATATCATAATATATAATACAGTATAATATAACATAAGATAATATAATATAATAATGTAGGAATAGATAATGTAATACTATGTAATATAATATAATATAATAATGATAAGAATTATATAATATAATAATAAGGTTATGTAAATAATAATTATAATAATGATAAAAAAATATGGAACGTTTTCTTCTACTTGGTGGATCGATTTTTCAGCAATTAAATAAAACATACAGGGGGGGGAGGGGGGTCCATATGAGTGTAGCCTACAGCCCCATTCACACTCTGGGCGTAGCAGAGACGTGGGCGGAGTCCTGCTTTTCTGCAAGTGCGTGATGCGTTTTTGGTGCCATAATTTCCTAACGGCGTCCCAAACACAGGTAGCAGTCGCATGTTTAGCGAGCGGAAAAAAAAAGGCGTGACGCAAAAGGCATCTAAATTTTGCTACGCGAGTTTCGTTATTGCGTTTTTTGAGCGCAGGGAGGCCCATTGAAATGAAACGTGATAAAAACGCGAGGCGGTGGCATCACTGAGGTGTGAACGGGGCCTAAGGAATCCATCCAACAGACCTACCCAGCATTACATTGTCGCCTAGCAACGGAGGTACAGCATGGTCAGTTAATACTTAATCCAGAACACCACAATATACGATGGTAATATAATACCCCCTCCCCCCACCAGAATCATAACGCCCCCCCACCCACTTCCATCCAATCACTGCACTATTCATAAATAGATCTAAAAGCCCCAAATATTCACTGAGATCCATAGTCATGGGGCCTTCTCTCCTTCCCACAACAGAGTGGCGGGGTCCTTCATTGGGTGCCCATCTCACTGCCTGGATTTCATGGACACTTCCTACTGGTTGCCTAGCAGCGCATTCTCTCAGGCCCCAAAATACTTTTGGGGGTGAAATAAGACATTAAAGCGGAACCAAATCTATTAATTTAAAATATAACTAAACACAAAACCTTTTTTTTTTTTTTTTTAGGTCTGGATAGGAGAGACTTTATTGCTGTCTGTGTCCCCATTAGGGGGAGTCACCCTCTCTAATTGGCCTGTTTACCGTTATCACCGAGAGTGAAAGAAAATCCCAAAATGTTGGGTTGTCCCCAGGACAGGAATAGAGGGGAAATCTTCCAATGGGGGGCATTAGTTCTGGTGACAAGCACTTCACTTCCTGTCCAATAGCCAAAACAGGAAGTGGGGGATACCCTCACTTCCTGTTTTGGTTGTGGGACAGGAAGTGAAGGGAAATGAGACACAGGGCAAAAAAAAAAACACTGGTGGGGGCTACTCTATCCAAAATGAAAAAAAAAAACATTACATTCAAGGTGTACTGTTAACGGTCACAGTTGCCTGTGCTCTCAATTGAACTGTCAAGCCATCAAATGACTGGGGTTATAACTGATCACATGTGCAGCACCATGGCAACTGCAGATCAAAGGTTAACCACTTCCAACCCAAGGCCGTCATATGACGTCCTGGTCTCTCAGTGGAGATATCTAAATGATGGGTGCAGCTTCTTTTTTTCTGCCAGCAATTTCCTGCAATGTAAAAACAATCATAGCGACAGTCCAGCGATTGAAGACTTCTATCAGCGCGCCCGTGCAATCGGCTCGCCAGAGAATTAATCGGCCGGCGGCGGCTGTTTTAACCACAGAGCTTACTGAGGACCGGATGGTCCCCGGCCATCTCTATGACCTTCTGAGGCAGGACACGACATTATGACGTCACTTCTGGCCTCGGCAGATGTAAACACTACCGTGTTTTTAGACAAAATTATTATTATTTTTTTGTTATCTTTCCAGTCTGGAGGAGACTTATAGACGCGTACGTATTTTAGACCCCACAAATCTTCAGAAAGAGGACCAGTCATGCACTATTCCTATTACAGGGCAGGTTTACATTCCTTGTAATAGGAATAAAAGTGATCAAAAAAATAAATACAATTTGAATTTTCTTTTTTTTTAAATAAAGGTTGGATAAAAAAAATTAGACAAAAATTAAAATGTTATGGTAAATATATAAAAACATTGGGCCAGATTCACATAGAATTACGTTACACTGTGGCGGCGTAACGTATCCCATTTAAGTTACACCGCCGCAGGTCTACAGCGTAAGTGCCTGATTCACAAAGCACTTACTTGTAAATTTGCGGCGGCGTATCGTAAATCCGCTTCGCGCAAGCCCGCCTAATTCAAATGGGGCGGGCACCATTTAAATTAGGCGCGTTCCCGCGCCGAACGTACTGCGCATGCTCCGTCCCTGAAATTACCTGACGTGCATTGCGCTAAATGACGTCGCAAGGACGTCATTGGTTTCGACGTTAATGTAAATGGCGTCCAGCGCCATTCACGGACGACTTACGCAAACGACGTGAAATGTAAAAATTTGACGCGGGAACGACGGCCATACTTAACATTGGTTAGGCCACCTAGAGGGCATGCTTAGTTTTACGCGACGCATCTCTACGGAAACGACGTAAATTTAGATCGACGGGCAAATCGTACGTTCGTGAATCGCCGTAACTAGTCATTTGCATATTCTACGCCGACCGCAATGGAATCGCCACCTAGCGGCCGGCCTAGAATTGCAGCCTAAGATCCGACAGTGTAACACAGTTACACCTGTCGGATCTTAGGGCTATCTATGCGTAACTGATTCTATGAATCAGGCGCATACATACGACCTTCGTATCTCAGAGATACGA
Source organism: Rana temporaria (assembly GCF_905171775.1). Lineage (NCBI taxonomy): Eukaryota > Metazoa > Chordata > Amphibia > Anura > Ranidae > Rana > Rana temporaria. The sequence goes on from NC_053493.1 coordinate 13,979,957, forward strand.
CGGCGTATCAGCAGATACGCCGTCGTATCTCTTTTGTGAATCTGGCCCATAATCGTTACATACAGGAGTTACATAGTTAATCTGGTTGGAAAAAAGTCCATCCAGTTCCACCACACAGTATATATAGTTGTGGTGTCATTTTTTTTAACAGCTTTACTGTGTTGCCAAAAATAAAAATGGTATATCTTTGTACATTTGGGTGCACACAGGTTCTGTAATAAAAGATGTGACACATTTAAAAAATCCCCCTTTTTTTTTTTTTTACTCAATTGGATAGTTTTTTGGTTTATCATTTCTTAATCCCCAAAAATATATTCTTGACAAAACATTTCCAGGGAGTGACTGGAAGCTGAATCACAGTCTGCCTTCCTACAGGAAAAATCAGATTTTTAGGAAGGACGTGTCAGCAGCGAGGAATGAGGACGTCGTGCGCAGTGCTCCGGCGGTGACTGTGCTGCGTCTTTTATCTTCTATTTCTCTGTTATCAGGAGAGGGAGAAGAATCGTGATGTTGGAATGGAGCACAAAGTCAGGAACAGATGAGTATACACACTAGGATATCAATATACAGCAGTTAAAAATATAAAAATAAATACAAAATAAAAGTCCAATTAACCACTTGAGGATCAGAGGACCAGGCCTATTCTGACATGTTTTGTATTTTTTGCTTGAAAATTACTTTTTTTTTTACTAACCCCCAAATATATTGGCCCGGATTCACATACATCGGCGCATATTTATGTGTGGCGTAGCGTATCTAATATACGCTACGCCGACGCAGCGCACAGAGGCAAGCACTGGATTCACAAAGCACTCGCTCTTAAAGATACGCTGGGTTTCCTCGGCGTAAGCCAGCGTAGGTGGAAGTGGGCGTGACCCATGCTAATGAGGCGGGACCCCATGCAAATGATGGGCCAAGCGCCATAGAAGTACTTAAAACGAACGGCGCATGCGCCGTCCCGTGGACACACCCCAGTGCGCATGCTCAGAATCACGTCGGAACTACTCCCTAAGATACGACGGATCACTGCCTATGGCGTGAACGGAACCTAGGCCCAGCCCTACTCACGTACTACGTAAACGACAAAAGATACGACGGCTTGTGTTCCCTGGTCCATACGTTTGCATGAGTTGCGCCTCCTATATGAGGAATAACTTTACGCCGGACGTACGACTTACGCAAACCGCGTATATTATGCGCCGGGGAGCAACTACGTTCCTGAATCTGCGTATCTCCCTCATTTGCATATGTGCATAGAAAATCAATGGGAGCGGCAAATGCGCACAGCGTAAATATGCGCCCACGATATGATGGCTATTCCGTTAGATAATGACATTCAGATGAGCTAATTACTCATCATTACCCAGACGGTCTGACTCTGCGATAAGATATTCTCACCTGCTACATAAAACACATACCTTTAGTAAATATAATTGACATGCTAATCCACTACACCTGAAAGGTCAGACATCTGACCTTTCAGACTGCCAACACATATCTATCATCAATAGAACTTTCACACAATACAGTGTCATTAGCATCACACAATTAGAGGTCCTTGAGAGGCAGACTTAATTAGCACAAAAGACAATAGAATGCAAACACAGCAAGCTTTTGTCACTACAGCCAGGTAGACTTAATTAGCACCTCAACAGTCTATGTACCACATTGAAGGAGACACTCTCCTATTGACCTGTTGTAATTAGTTCTTCTAGACATTAAGGAATATATTGTGAATTACTGGTTGCCAGTAAAAGACAGAGGGCCATATTCTGGTAGAAAGTAGGCGGGCGGCGCGTAAGCCATTTACACTCCGCCGCCCCAACCTACAGGAGCAAGTGCTGTATTCCCCAAACACTTGCTCCGTAGTTTGGGGCGGCGTAGTGTAATTGGCCCGGCGTATCCCCGCATATATCCAAGGGGGCGGCTTGTATTTAAATTAAGCGCACCCCCGATTCGAACGAACTGCGCATGCGCCGGGCTTAAAATAGCCCAGTGCGCATGCTCCAGTTCTCGGTGTAAAACGTCAATGAAGCCGACGTGTGCGTCATTGGCATAAAGTCGTATTCGCGGACGACTTAGTAAAACGACGTACCCGACGGGAAAACACGACGCGGACCCGACGCCATACTTAACATGGCCTACGTGGGACTGGCGTAAGGTTACCCCTCATATAGCAAGGGTAACCTTACGCCTACGCAAACGACGTTAGCGACGGTTACGCGACGCGATTTCGTTCGTGAAACGACATATCAGGCTCATTTGCATAAACAAATGAGACCTGAACGTAAACGCCACCTAGCGGCCGGCGGAGTAATTACATTTAAGATCCGACAGTGTAAGTGACTTACACATGTCGGATCTTAAGCGTATCTATGCGAAAATGATTCTAAGAATCAGTCGCATAGATACGCGGGCCAAAAAAGAGAGATACGATGGAGTATCCTGAGATACTCCATTGTAACTATACTCAGAATATGGCCCAGAATCACTTTCAAGGCACTCTGTCTAATACATAAGTGTATTCAAGGAAACGCCCCCCAATATCTATGCGAAAAAATAAAAGCCCATAACCCTAATCGCATTCTGCGATCCACCAATCAAAACCTCCTCCAGATACCCAAAGCCAGATACAAGTTCAAATGAGAACGAAGATTTGCAGTCCAAGGACCCCGCCTGTGGAATGCACTACCAACCACCATCCGGCTGGAGTCGGACCACTTGGCCTTCAGGAGAAAGATTAAAACCCATCTCTTCTGAGGTCAAGGGGGCTTCCTTACCCATGAAATGGATACAGCGCCCAGAGGCGATTCAGTTCGCATGTGTTGCGCTTTACAAGTTTCTCACTCACTCACTGTCCCATGCTAAAACAATCCAACATATGTCCCTTATTTCCTGGCTCCATCTGTGCCCAAAAGTGACTCCGGTTACAGGCAGCTTTTGCTGCAATACTGACCTTATGCCCAGGTGCTGCCCCCTGTCCCCGTGATCCAGTGCCGCTTTTTCCACATTGAATGACGCCCAGAATTCAAACCACTTCCTGTGAGCCCTGAGTGTCATGGACACGCCCACTGGAGGTGCTTTATCATGGCAGCCCAGGATCACAGGAGGATGGTGGGAAGAATAGAGCTCAAAGCATAGCAGACCATCTACCACAGAGGAAGGGGACATCATGTGACCAGCCACAAGACACTGGAGGAAATAATAAAAAAATGATGTGTGTGGGGGTGGAGTTGGCCTTCAACTTCCATTATTCCTGGCTGATTTAGAAGGGGTTAATGGATTGCTTGGAATTAATTTTCCCAGCCAGTTTGTTGTTTCTCTTCAATAACTATGACATCTGGGTGTTTATTCGGCGCATAAACAAGTAAACGCACCCAAATTGATCACGCATGTTTATGGAACGTTTTTTTTTTGTTTTTGTTTATGAGAAAGACCTTTTAACTTCAAGAACTTTTAAGAAGTAGTTGATGGATTATAATCAATAAAATAGTTCTATTGTGCCGTCATCCCCCAACAAAATCTACATCCATCAATCTGAAGAACGAGGAACTTCTAAAGGTTCCTAAAAATAAATCCAAACCCAAAGCATCTGTTAGAAGTATTTTCTCCGGGAATTTTAATTACGAGAAAGAAAAAAAAAAAGGACATCGAATTAGTATTTAACCCTTTCATACCTACGCCTATTTCTGACATTTGTTAAAATCTGTATTTTTTTTGCTAGAAAATTACTTGGAACTCCCAAACATTATGGGCCAGATCCACAAAGAAGTTACGACGGCGTGTCTATTGATACGCCGCGTAACTTCTAGGATGCTCCGGCGTATCTTTGTTTTGTATCCACAAAACAAGATACGCCTGAAGCTGGGCTACATCCGACTGACATACGCCGTCGGATCTAAGGTGCATATTTACGCTGGCCGCTAGGTGGTGCTTCCGTCGATTTCTGCGTCGAGTATGCAAATTAGCTAGATACGCCAATCGACAAACGTACGTCCGGCCGGCGCATTTTTTTACGTCGTTTGCGTTCGGCTTTTTCCGGCGTATAGTTAAAGCTACTGTTATGAGGTGTACTCAATGTTAAGTATGGCTGTCCTTCCCGTGTAGAAATTTGAAATTTTTACGTCGTTTGCGTAAGTCGTTCGCGAATAGGGATTTGCGTAGAATGACGTCACCGTCGTAAGCATTGGTTTGTTCCGGGTTAATTTCGAGCATGCGCACTGCGATACCCCCACGGATGGCGCAGTTAAAAAAAACATTGTTTACGTCGGGTCACGACGTATTTACATAAAACACGCCCCCATCACAGAGATTTGAATGCCGCGCCATTACGCCGCCAAAGATACACTACGCCGCCGTAACTTACGGCGCAGATTCTTTGTGGATTTAAAAAAAAAAAGTAAGTTACGGCGGCGTAGTGTATCTTAGATACGCTACACCCGGCGCATAAATGCGCCGCTGTACGTGGATCTGCCCCTATGTATATATTGTTTTAGCAGAGACTCTAGAGAATAAAATGGCGATCGTTGCAATTTTTTATGTCTCACAGTACTTGCGCAGCGGTCTTTTAAACGCAATTTTTGGGGGGGAAAAAACACTTTCATGAATTAAAGAAAATCTAAATAGTAAAGTTATCCCAATTTTCTTTGTATAATGTGAAAGATGATGTTACGTTAGTTAGTTAGTAAATAGGGGCCAGATTCAGGTACAATAGCGCCGGTGTAACGTAAGCCGTTTACGTTACACCGCCGCAAGTTTTTAGTTTTAGTGCCCGATCCACAAAGCACTTACCTGGAAACTTGCGGCAGTGTATCGTAAATACGTCCGGCGCAAGGTGGTCCAAATCGAATGGGCGGGTAACATTTAAATTAGGCGCGCTCCCCGGCCGGACCTACTGCGCATGCTCCGTGCTTTGCGTGAAGTGACTTCATTTTTTCGAACGGCGACGCGCGTAGCGTACTTCCGTATTCCCGGACGTGTTACGCAAACGACGTGAAATTTTAAATTTCGACGCGGGAACGACGGCCATACTTTAGACAGCAATACATTTGCTGACTAAAGTTAAGGCACCAAAAATGACGACTAACTTGCGATGGGAAACTAGAATAGCGGCGACGTAGCGAACGCGAAAATCCGTTGTGGATCGCCGTAACTCCTAATTTGCATACCCGACGCTGGTTTACGACGCAAACTCCCCCAAGCGGCGGCCGCGGTACTGCATCCTAAGATCCGACAGTGTAAAACAATTACACCTGTCGGATCCTATGGATATCTATGCGTAACTGATTCTATGAATCAGTCATAGATACTCTGAGAGATACTCCGTCGTATCTCCGCTGTGAATCTGGGCCTAGATACCTAACATGTGCTGCTTTGAAATTGCGCACGTTCGTGGAATGGCGACAGACTTAAAAATAATCTCCATAAGCGACACTTTAACCACTTAAGACCCGGACCATTATGCAGGTTAAGGACCTTGCCCCTTTTTGCGATTCGGCACTGCGTCGCTTTAACTGACAACTGCGCGGTCGTGCTAAGTGGCTCCCAAACAAAATTGATGTCCTTTTTTCCCCACAAATAGAGCTTTCTTTTGGTGGTATTTGATCACCTCTGCGGTTTTTATTTTTTTTGCGCTATAAACAAAAATAGAGCGACAATTTTGAAAAAAAAACTAAATGTACCATAAGGGGTTTAGGGCCAGATTCACGTAGGTGAGCGGCAGCGTAACATATCGTAGATACGTTACACCGCCGCAAGTTTTCATCGCAAGTGCCTGATTCACAAAGCACTTGCGGTGAAAACTACGCTGGCAGCCTCCGGCGCAAGGCGGGCCAATTCAAATGGGCGTGTGCCATTTAAATTAGGCGCGCTCCCGCGCCGGACCTACTGCGCATGCTCAGTTTCGCAATTCCCGTCGTGCTTTGCGCGCCGTGACGTCATTTTTTCGAACGGCGACGCGCGTAGCGTACTTCCGTATTCCCGGATGTGTTACGCAAACGACGTTAAATTTTAAATTTCGACGCGGGAACGACGGCCATAATTTAGACAGCAATACGATTGCTGACTAAAGTTAGGGCACCCAAAACGACAACTAACTTTGCGACGGGAAACTAGACAGAGCGGCGACGTAGCGAACGCGAAAATCCGTCGTGGATCGCCGTAACTCCTAATTTGCATACCCGACGCTGGTTTACGACGCAAACTCCCCCCAGCGGCGGCCGCGGTATTGCATCCTAAGATCCGACAGTGTAAAACAATTACACCTGTCGGAACTTATGGATATCTATGCGTAACTGATTCTATGAATCAGCCGCATAGATACTCTGAGAGATACGACGGAGTATCTCCGCTGTGAATCTGGGCCTAGATACCTAACATGTGCTGCTTTGAAATTGCGCACGTTCGTAGAATGGCGACAGACTTAAAAATAATCTCCATAAGCGACACTTTAACCACTTAAGACCCGGACCATTATGCAGGTTAAGGACCTTGCCCCTTTTTGCGATTCGGCACTGCGTCGCTTTAACAGACAATTGCGCGGTCGTGCGACGTGGCTCCCAAACAAAATTGATGTCCTTTTCCCCCACAAATTGAGCTTTCTTTTGGTGGTATTTGATCACCTCTGCGGTTTTTATTTTTTTGCGCTACAAACAAAAATAGAGCGTCAATTTTGAAAAAAATTCAAAATGTACCATAAGGGGTTTACTACTTTACGAGTGAATATCTGTGGGTTAGGGATGAAAATGACTTGCCTTGGGTGTTGACAACCCACGCTATGAAAATAATTTTACTGTGAGGGGTCCCCACAACTTGGGAAATTTTATCAGGGGGTCACGGCACTAGAGAGGGTGAGAACCACTGCTCTACCAGGTGTAGTCTACATCTAGTAGGCGTCAAAGGTCAACTTGCCGCAAGAATGCCTTGATCACCGCTTGTGTATCCTCCGCCATCCAGTTCCGCACACCGTTTCCGGCTCCTGGTGTTCGGTGGGCCTGAGGAAGTATCCTGAGCACTCCCTTTATTGGCCTGTGTGGACCAAACCTCAACCTCACTTTCCATTTTTTTTTATGTTCTTACGCAGAGAGCACTTTGGGGCATTGATGGACAGGAGTGTCTGGGGATGTGACCTATGACCTGACTGCGCTCCTGTTTATTAGATAATGGTGGGGGGTGTAGCTACTGTTTCTTTATGATCTCACATCCTGCTCTCTCTCATCCCAGTCTCAGAGCTCAGGCCCTTCCTGTCTGGGGTCCGGGGTGGAGGAACGTGATTAATGGCTTGTCAATGACACGAAGGATGGGTCTTCTTGTTCACTTTCCTCCCAAAACCAGAAGCCCCTTTTCCCAACACAACCTATCAAAGTGGATCTGTCCATGGGCGTCCACAGAACTTTTTTCAGGGGGGGGGGGGCATCATTTTAGGGTCACCTATGCGCCACCCCTTTTCGACAATGTCATTGTAGCGCCTGGCTACTTTCAGAGCCGGTGCTATGTTAAATTAAGGCCCCGTTCACACCTAGGCGTATATACGCCTGTAGTGTGAACGCCGCTGCCGCCCCGACACGCCAGAGGGATGCTTTAGCATTGCCCTCTATGGAGATTGTTCACATCTCCACGCCGAACGCCGGACGCCTGACGCCTGCCGCCTGAAAAAAGGTCCCGGACCTTTTTTTCAGGCGTCTTTCGGCGTTCGGCTAGGAGATGTGAACAATCTCCATAGAGGGGGTCACAGGCTGCATTCACAATCGCAGCATTTTGTCGCCGCGAATCGCGGTACAAAACGCCACTATTTGCCGCCGCAATTCGCGGGACAAAACGCCGCCATTCAGTACGCTATAGTGTGAATGCAGCCTTAGGGGAAGGGTTTAGAGAAATAGTTAGCTCTGAGTTCATCTGATCGTTTAAATTTCGGTCTCTGCTCTAGCTTGTCTGTGCTGTGGGCAGGGTGGCTCTCTCTCTGGTGGCGCTGGGCAGCGTAACTCTCTCTCTGGTGGCGCTGGGCAGTGTGACTCTCTCTGGTGGCGCTGGGCAGCGTGACTCTCTCTCTGGTGGCGCTGGGCAGCGTGACTCTCTCTCTGGTGGCGCTGGGCAGCGTAACTCTCTCTCTGGTGGCGCTGGGCAGTGTGACTCTCTCTGGTGGCGCTGGGCAGCGTGACTCTCTCTCTGGTGGCTCTGGGCAGCGTGACTCTCTCTCTGGTGGCTCTGGGCAGCGTGACTCTCTTTGTGGTGGTGCTGGGCAGCGTGACTCTCTCTCTGGTGGTGCTGGGCAGCGTGACTCTCTCTCTGGTGGCGCTGGGCAGCGCGACTCTCTCTCTCGTGGCGCTGGGCAGTGTGACTCTCTCTGGTGGTGCTGGGCAGCGTGACTCTCTCTCTGGTGGCGCTGGGCAGCGTGACTCTCTCTCTGGTGGCGCTGGGCAGCGTGACTCTCTCTCTGGTGGCGCTGGGCAGCGTGACTCTCTCTCTGGTGGCGCTGGGCAGCGTGACTCTCTCTCTGGTGGCGCTGGGCAGTGTGGCTCTCTCTCTGGGGGCACTGGGCAGCGTGACTCTCTCTCTGGTGGCTCTGGGCAGCGTGATTCTCTCTCTGGTGGCGCTGGGCATCGTGACTCTCTCTCTGGTGGCGCTGGACAGCGTGACTCTTTCTCTGGAGGCACTGGGCAGCATGTGTAAAACAGAGAGTGTAATGGCGCTTGCCAAAGGGAAACTAAAATAAGATAAAATATATTACACACACAACAACGTATAAAAACGTATAAGTAATGATCAGTAGTGTTCAATCAAACTGTGTTCCACTCCTAATTTCCTTAAAGACCCTTCATAACATCCATAATTCAGGTGTAAAGGGTAGGAGTAGTGGATATAATCGATAGAATGGATTTACAATGATACTATGGAGATCATTGATTAAAGTGAATATACCAATATAATGTAAACAAAGGTTTCCAGTGTTACCACCACAATAAAGTGCTCAAGTGTTAACGTGAATACAAAAACCCCAATTGGGAAGTATTTTGTATATCAATGATTGTAGCAGATAAACCAATGTGCACAAAGATAAAAAGTGCAAAGTGAATAAATATTGATATAATAGATTCCATAAAAAATATATAAATAAAATTATATATATGGAAAAATATATCAATGATCTCCATAGTATCATTGTAAATCCATTCTATCGATTATATCCACTACTCCTACCCTTTACACCTGAATTATGGATGTTATGAAGGGTCTTTAAGGAAATTAGGAGTGGAACACAGTTTGATTGAACACTACTGATCATTACTTATACGTTTTTATACGTTGTTGTGTGTGTAATATATTTTATCTTATTTTAGTTTCCCTTTGGCAAGCGCCATTACACTCTCTGTTTTACATATACTTGTTGGTGCGTGATCACTGTTTTAGTAGTGGCTGCTGCCTTTATAGACTTATTAATATTCTATTGTTATTTTACTTAGTTGCCCTGGGTAGATTGGTTTTGCGCATTAGTTCCCCCCCTTTTACATATACTGGGCAGCATGGCTCTCTCTGGTGGCGCTGGGCAGCGTGACCAAACTGTTCCCACAAAGTTGGGAGCATGAAATTGTCCAAAATGTCTTAAGAGTTCCCTTCACTGGAACTAAGGGGCCAATCCCTGAAAAAACACCCCCACACCATAATCCCCCCTCCACCAAATGATTTGGACCCGAGCACAAAGCAAGGTCCATAAAAACATGAATGAGCGAGTTTGGGGTGGAGGAACTTGACTGGCCTGCACAGAGTCCTGACCTCAACCCGATAGAAGACCTATGGGATGAATTAGCGCGAAGACTGTGAACCAGGGCTTCTCGTTCACGTCAGTGCCTGACCTCACAAATGCGCTTCTGGAAGAATGGTCAAACATTCCCATAGACACACTCCTAAACCTTGTCGACGGCCTTCCCAGAAGAGGTGAAGTTGTTATAGCTGCAAAGGGCGGAGCCAACTCAATATTGAACCCTACGGACTAAGACTGGGATGCCATTAAAGCTCATCTGCGTATAAAGGCAGGTGTCCCAATACTTTTGGTAATGGAGTGTATGTATGGCAGTTCTAGTTACGGGTCTTCAGGGCAATGTACACCAACTCCGCTCCTAGGAATGAATGTCGCCTCATGTCATTTTTGGACGTAGCGCCATGGCTGGTTTAACCCTTCCCCCGGCTGCTCTGGGTTTTCTGGAAGAAAAATGAGCTGAATAACCGATTTCCAGCAACATGTTTTCATGACTCTCCTTCCTGTCCAATGAAGAATGGTTGGACAGGAAGCTGACAATCCATCTGATATCATGGTCACCATCGCCGCGGTTTCGTCCCCGGGCCGTCCAGTGCCAGGACCTTTTCATTCAGTCTGAGTATCCTGGGCTAAAGAGGACCTGTCCTGTCACACCCCACAGCACAGTGATGGGGAACCTTGGCACTCCATAGCAGGTAACCCCAAATTTCCACAGCTTATCATTAACCACTTAAGGACCGAGCCTGTTTTTCAGACTCGGTGTTTACAAGTTAAAAACACTTTTTTTGTTAGAAAATTACATAGAAACCTCAAACATTATAAATTTTTTATAACACCCTGGAGAATAAAATGGTGGTCATTTTACGATAGAGACTTTATAGAACAACGGTGCGCTCACATGACACTTTATAGAACAAGGGTGCGCTCACATGATACTTTATAGAACAACGGTGCGCTCACATGACACTTTATAGAACAAGGGTGCGCTCACATGACACTTTATAGAACAAGGGTGCGCTCACATGACACTTTATAGAACAACGGTGCGCTCACATTACACTTTATAGAACAATGGTGCGCTCACATTACACTTTATAGAACAACAGTGCGCTCACATTACACTTTATAGAACAATGGTGCGCTCACATTACACTTTATAGAACAATGGTGCGCTCACATTACACTTTATAGAACAACAGTGCGCTCACATTACACTTTATAGAACAACGGTGCGCTCACATGACACTTTATAGAACAAGGGTGCGCTCACATGACACTTTATAGAACAAGGGTGCGCTCACATGACACTTTATAGAACAACGGTGCACTCACATGACACGTTATAGGTCAACGGTGCCCCCACATGACACTTTATAAAACAGCAGTGCGCTCACATTACACTTTATAGAACAGCGGTGCGCTCACATTACACTTTATAGAACAACGGTGCGCTCACATTACATTTTATAGAACAACGGTGCGCTCACATGACACTTTATAGAACAACGGTGCGCTCACATTACACTTTATAGAACAGCAGTGCGCTCACATTACACTTTATAGAACAACTGTGCGCTGACATTACACTTTATAGAACAACGGTGCGCTCACATGACACTTTATAGAACAACGGTGCGCTCACATTACATTTTATAGAACAACGGTGCGCTCACATGACACTTTATAGAACAACGGTGCGCTCACATTACATTTTATAGAACAACGGTGCGCTCACATGACACTTTATAGAACAACGGTGCGCTCACATGACACTTTATAGAACAACGATGCGCTCACATTACATTTTATAGAACAACGGTGCGCTCACATGACACTTTATAGAACAACGGTGCGCTCACATTACACTTTATAGAACAGCAGTGCGCTCACATTACACTTTATAGAATGGTGCGCTCACATTACACTTTACAGAACAAATGTGCGCTGACATTACACTTTATAGAACAACGGTGCGCTCACATGACACTTTATAGATCAGCGGTGCGCTCACATGACACTATATAGATCAGCGGTGCGCTCACATGACACTTTATAGAACAGCAGTGCGCTCACATGACACTTTATAGAACAACGATGCGCTCACATGACACTTTATAGAACAACGGTGCGCTCACATTACACTTTATGGAACAACGGTGCGCTCACATGACACTTTATAGAACAACGGTGCGCTCACAGTACACTTTATAGAACAACGGTGCGCTCACATTACACTTTATGGAACAACGGTGCGCTCACATGACACTTTATAGAACAACGATGCGCTCACATGACACTTTATAGAACAACAGTGCGCTCACATGACACTTTATAGAACAACGGTGCGCTCACATTGCATTTTATGGAACAAAGGTGCGCTCACATGACACTTTATAGAACAAGGGTGCGCTCACATGATACTTTATAGAACAAGGGTGCGCTCACATGACACTTTATAGAACAAGGGTGCGCTCACATGATACTTTATAGAACAACGGTGTGCTCACAGTACACTTTATAGAACAACGGTGCGCTCACATTGCATTTTATGGAACAACGGTGCGCTCACATGACACTTTATAGAACAAGGGTGCGCTCACATGATACTTTATAGAACAACGGTGCGCTCACATTACACTTTATAGAACAACGGTGCGCTCACATGACACTTTATAGAACAACGGTGCGCTCACATGACACTTTATAGAACAACGGTGCGCTAAACGTGACGCCTCACCACGCCTGCAGAGGTGTGAATGGAGTCTAGGGTCACCACTGAATAAATGTCCGTATATTATCTGATTATTGTTCATACAACGCTCTCCTTCCATCCCATTTCCAGATCTCGGTTGCACCGGCTGTGTATGGCGCCTCCGGGGCTCACATTCCATCCAACAAGAGGAATGTTATTAAGTGAGCGCGCGGAGCATCAAATATGTACAATATGTATAGAGCGCGGTTCAGGTATCAGTCACCGGCGTGTCGGTACCCGCCGGCCGCCACATGGGCTCATATTTACCGGAACAATGAGAAGGGGGCGGGGGGCCATTATGGGGAACATTTCGTATTTGAAGACTGTACCATTACACTACTACTAATAATAATAATGTAAAAATATAAAATAATGTAAATAATATAAAATATATTGTATAATAATATAAATAATATGTAATAATAATACTGTTATTATTATATTTTATAACATTTATATTATATTATTTTATATTTATATATTGTTATTATCAATATTATCTACATATAAAAAAATATAACAATATAAATATTATAAAATCGAATAATATTACTAATAAAAGTTATTAAAAAAGTAAAAATAATAATAATAATTATAACAATAACATTTTTTATGTTATTATGCATTATATTTTATATTAATTATATTATTTTATATTTATACATTATTATTATTTCAATAGCTATATTATTTTACATTCAAATTTTATTTATTTATATTGAAATAATAATGACAATATTATCATTGTTATAATTACTACTACTATTGTTATTACTTATATATTATTATATATTTTATAATATTTCTATTATTATATTATTTTTATATATATATATATATATATATATATACATACATACACACACACACACAGACACACACATATAAAATTATATAAGACATATAAAAAAAATAACAACATTAATAACAATTAAGAGTTATTAAAAAAGTGATACTACTACTACTACTACTACTACTACTAATAATAATAATAATAATAATAATAATTATTTTAATAATTATAATAACATTTTTCACATTATTTATGTTATTATACATTATATTTTATATTAATTATATTATTTTATATTTATACATTATTATTTCATAATAGATATATTATTATACATTCTAATTTTAATTATTTATATTGAAATAATATTGACAATATTATCATTATTATTATTACTACTATTACAACTACTATTGTTATTACTTTTATTATTATATATTTTATAATATTTATATTTGATTATTTTACATGTAAATGTATATTTTTATTATTATAATTATTATTATTATTATATACACATATAAAATAATATAAGACATATAAAATCTAAAATAAAAAAATAATAACAATAATAACAATTAATATAAAATAACATAAATAATAATAATAATAATAATAATAATAATAATAATAGTAATAAATAAATCTAATGAAACAATGTAAATAATATAAAATATATTGTATAACAATATAAATAATATGAAAAATTTATATTTATATTAATATTAATAATAATAATAATAATAATAATAATAATAATAATAATAATGTTACTATTATTATTTACATATTATATTTAATAATATATATATATTATTATATTATTTTATATTTATTTATTGTCTGTTTTATCTATAGTTATGCCAAGTAAATAGATACCTAACATTTATATTACGTATGCACGTGGAATGGTGACACTTTAAAAGCCTTTACATATTACCGGTTTAGATTTACACTGGAGGTCTGGAGCTATAAGGATTGTTCTCTCTCTAATGTTCATGACGGTGTGGTGCAATCACTGCTTACATTTGCTTTCGGGACTTACGTATGCATTTTGCTTTTGAGCGTAAGCACAGGGGGAGCAAGCATTTTTTTTATCATTATTTATTTATTTAAAACTTTGTTTTTCAAATAAAATAAGTTTGAAAAAAAAAAAAAAACTTTTATTTTTATTTTTATACTCTCTCTTTAATTTTTTTTTTTTTTTAATCAATTGTATTGCTTTCACAAGGGACTAACTACGTCCCTTGTGTAAGCATGGGCTGTCACAGGCATGGGCGTCCGCTCCATAGGGCAAGGGAGGGCTCTTGCCCCCCCCTAGAACCCAGTGCCAATGCCATGATTCTCGGCAGGAAACAAGGCGGCATCACGGCAAATTAAATTAGAGCTAGCTCCACTGACAGAGATAGGGAGGGGGCGATCGGGGGAGATATACAGTGCAGACAGCTCACGGCTCTCCTCTCCCTGTCACAGCGCCGCTGCCGAGTTCTCTGGTAAATGGAGCCGTGGCGCTGTGACAGGGAGAGGAGAGCCGTGAGCTGTCTGCACTGTATATCTCCCCCGTTCGCCCCCCCTCCCCCTCTCTGTCAGCGGGACGGCCCCCCTGAAATCTAACAGCGGATGGCCGGTGAATGCCGTGGATGGGTGAGAGCGAGCAGGCCAGGCTGTGGGCAGCTGGGTGGGCTGGTGAGGGAGCGAGTGACATAGTGTGCGGCTCCGCCAGCTAAAAGTGCGGGCGGCTCCGCTGAGGGGTGTCAGGTGAGAGAGCTTGTGGGCTGGGCGGCTTGGCTTAGTGAGTGTCTGAGCCTGAGCGAGTGCTGACCAATCAGCTAGCTGGTAAGCGGGAGGGAGCAGAGAGATTACATCATCTCTCACCGCCCGCCCAGCAGCCCCCTTCCTTTCTGTGTAGGCAGCGCGGGAATCAGAGAGATTAAATAATTTCTCTGCTGCCTGACATTGCTGACAACCCTAGTCCTGACACAGCGAGGGACAATTGGAGCAGGCAAGTGACAATCAACATGTGACAGGCGCTGTGGCAAGTGACAATCAACATGTGACAGGCGCTGTGGCAAGTGACAATCAACATGTGACAGGCGCTGTGGCAAGTGACAATCAACATGTGACAGGCGCTGTGGCAAGTGACAATCCACAATGTGTGACAGGCGCTGTGGCAAGTGACAATCCACAAATGTGTGACAGGCGCTGTGGCAAGTGACAATCCACAACATGTGACAGCAGGCAAAGTGGCAAGTGACAATCCACAACATGTGACAGGCGACGTGGCAAGTGACAATCCACAACATGTGACAGGCGACGTGGCAAGTGACAATCCACAATGTGTGACAGGCAACGTGGCAAGTGATAAACATGTGGCAGGCGACGTGGCAAGTGACAATCCGCAACGCGTGGCAGGCGATGGTGGCAAGTGACACACTCGGGGCTCCAACTGTTTCTGCATTATGGTGAGTTGAACCATTTAATTTTGTATAACAATGTAATAATAGAAATAGGTCCACTGATCCAGGGTGCTGTGTAATGTAAAGAAATCCAGAGGTGCAGTTGTGGAGAGGGGGTACACAGTAGGACAAAGAGATATTGAAAGATGCAGGGGGCACAGTGGGGTGTTTTTAAATTTTAACGTGGGGGGTAGCTTTTAACCCCCGCTAGCGGTCGATGAAAGGGTAAAATGCGACTGTGTATAGCCGCTGCTGAAGCGCCCCCCCCTGAAAAAATTTCAGCGGACGCCCATGGTCACAGGTCCTCTTTATGGAGAGATTTTGATTCTATTAGATCCCAAATCTCTCCTCTGGTCTCCAATGTAGCCGATCAGAAACAGATCGGTCCATTCGGCTGCTTTCCTGGCTGCTAACAGCCAGGTGAACAAAGAGGCGGAACCGGAAATGACGCAATCCTCTGCGTTTCTGGCTTCCCGGGGTCACATGACATTGTTCCTCCCTCTCTGTGACCCCGGAAACCGTAGACGCCGAGGATTCCGTCACTTACGGTTCTTTGTTGCTTTTAGCAACCAGGAAAGCAGCCGATCGGACCGATCTGTGTCTGATAACCACTTCAGCCCGAGGACGTCATGTGACATCTTATGGGCGGGAAGTAGATATTTATATTATTATATTATTTTTACATTTATATATATTGTTATTATTATTAATAAGATATACATGTAAAATAATATAAAACATGTAAAATATATAATATAAAACAACATAAATAATAACATTAATAATAATTAATATAAAACAACATAAATAATAACATTAATAATTCATATAAAATAACATAAATAATAATAATCAAACAGGGCACATGGGTGAGTTTTCCCTGTCGCAGGGCAGAGAGGAGGTTGGTGCCATTGTCGCTGACCACCATTCCTGGCTTAAGCTGGCGTGGCGTCAACCACCTCTGAGCCTGCCCCTGTAGAGCTGACAGTAGTGTTGAGCAGAATATGCCATATTCGATTTCGCGATATATCTCGAATATATATTCGAATATTCGAGATATATTCGCTAAATTCGAATATTCGTGATATTTTATCGAAATTAATTGAATGCGATTTTTCGCTATTGCGAATGCGAAAATAATTGCGATTTTTTAATAACTGCGGTAGGAGCGCTCTGATTGGCTTAGAATATTCGTGATATTTTATCGAAATATCGCAACATGCGAATGCGATATTTATTGCGCAATTTCGAGATATGCTGGAGGAGCGCTCTGATTGGCTCAGAATATTCGTGATATTTTATCGAAATATCGCAACATGCGAATGCGATATTTATTGCGCAATTTCGAGATATGCTGGAGGAGCGCTCTGATTGGCTCAGAATATTCGTGATATTTTATCGAAATATCGCAACATGCGAATGCGATATTTATTGCGCAATTTCGAGATATGCTGGAGGAGCGCTCTGATTGGCTCAGAATATTCCTGATATTTTATCGAAATATCGCAACATGCGAATGCGAAATTTATTGCAGATATTTCGAAAACTGCTGTAGCAGCACTCTGAAATCGAATATGTATGATATTTTAACCAAAATACATATTGCGATTGCGATTTTTCGATCGCGCATGCGCAATTGCGCGAACAACACGCGACCATTTCCTGGAGCCTTGCCAGTTTCCCAATATTACAGCAACATGGTGGGAAGCAATTTCTCAAAGTCTGAGGAAAAGTTGCTGATTTGTGTAAGTATTTTGACCACTGTTATTTCATCATCTTCAACTGCATTTAAGTCTAGTTTAAAAGTTAGTATATATGATCAGATATTAGTATTTAACCAAAAATGTGTCTCCTGCTTTTACAAAACTACAAGTCCCAGCATGCCTGGACAGCTGCAGACACCCTGGTTGGCAAATGTGTATTTAGGCACTTTTCCTTGTTATTTAGCATAATGAATTTAAAATTTTTTTGGACATAGGACGTATGCGAACGTCCTGACTTCAGTGTCCTCAAGGCCCAAGGACGTTCGAATACATATTGCCCTTTAGATGTTGCAGAACTACAACTTCCAGCATGCCTGGGAATGCTGGCACTTCTAGTATTGTAAGTTCTGCAGGCCCACATTTTTCAGGCCTTTATGCACGGGTCTCTAAACTGTGGCACCCTAGATGCAGCAAAAGTAAAATTCTTAGCATGCACTGAAAGACCGTGGCTGATGGGAGTAGTAGTTTTGCAACAGCTGGAGGTGGACTGGTCTTGAAACCCAGAGTTAGGTAACAAACCCGTAGTGTTTTGCAACCATTCTGCCTCCAGCTGGTTATTTTCTGTTGAAAAGCCTGTGGCGTGCAAAACACAACCCAAAAACTCCACCCGGTGCAAGGAAAAATTTGCACACACCTAAAGAGTGACATCACAAAAAACTGCGACGGTTGCATACGTCAGTGGTCCTCCGAAAAGGTCCCGTCTCTGACCCCCCGGGGCGTTAGGCTCCTGACAGGGAAAAGAGTTACTGTGGTCCATACAGCCGAAGCCATATGGACCCATCTCGGTCCAAGCAGCGCAATCAACACGCGAACAACACGCGACCATTTCCTGGAGCCTTGCCAGTTTCCAACTTATGATCGCAGCGCAATCACACAGCAACATGGTTGGAAGCAATTTCACTAAGTCTGAGGAAAAGTTGCTGATTTGTGTAAGTATTTTGACCACTGTTATTTCATCATCTTCAACTGCATTTAAGTCTAGTTTAAAAGTTAGTATATATGATCAGATATTAGTATTTAACCAAAAATGTGTCTCCTGCTTTTACAAAACTACAAGTCCCAGCCCAGCCCAGCATTTAAGTCTAGTTTAAAAGTTAGTATATATGATCATATATTAGTATTTCACAAAAAATGTGTCTCCTGCTTTTACAAAACTACAAGTCCCAGCATGCCTGGACAGCTGCAGACACCCTGGTTGGCAAATGTGTATATTGGCACTTTTCCTTGTTATTTAGCATAATGAATTTAAAAAATTTTTGGACATAGGACGTATGTGAACGTCCTGACTTCAGTGTCCTCAAGGCCCAAGGACGTTCGAATACATATTGCCCTTTAGATGTTGCAGAACTACAACTTCCAGCATGCCTGGGAATGCTGGCACTTCTAGTATTGTAAGTTCTGCAGGCCCCCATTTTTCAGGCCTTTATGCACGGGTCTCTAAACTGTGGCACCCTAAATGCAGCAAAAGTAAAATTCTTAGCATGCACTGACAGACCGTGGCTGATGGGAGTAGTAGTTTTGCAACAGCTGGAGGTGGACTGGTCTTGAAACCCAGAGTTAAGTAACAAACACGTAGTGTTTTGCAACCATTCTGCCTCCAGCTGTTTTTTTCCTGTTGAAAAGCCTGTGGCGTGCAAAACACAACCCAAAAACTCCACCCGGATGCAGTGAAAAATGTGCACACACCTAAAGAGTGACATCACAAAAAACTGCGACTGGTACATACGTCAGTGGTCCTCCGAAAAAGGTCCCGTCTCTGACCCCCCGGGGCGTTAGGCTCCTGACAGGGAAAAGAGTTAGCAACGCATATCTCCCCTATACGTGTATCCTGTGTTGTTAATAATATATTCATAATTATGCAAATGATAATGGCTGCTATATTTATGCAAAAAAGGTGGCGACCGAAATGGCAGGATATAAAATCTTTCATGTTACCCCTGTCATTGATTAATAAGGCGAGAATGCTTCCAATTGTTGAATAGCATACATTTACGTCATATATCCATAAGGCTGTCAACAGAAGTATTACAATATACTTTGTTCTTCATCTTGCAGAAGTTCCTGGAAACAGGATATGATGACCTGCGGCGGCAGCCACAGAAAAGGGCTGTGGTCAGCGCCCTAATCGCTGACTTTGGCGGCCAACATGACCACAAGGCCATTGTTAAGAAGTGGTCTGACCTCAAGAGGCGCCAAATGGGTAATGTCAGACGTCTTCGGGCTAAATATCATCCAGGTAAGTTATTGTTGACAGTTATGTTTTTTTTTAAAAAAGTGTATTTTGTGCGTGAACTCGAAAGAGAGAGGAGCCGGCCTGCAGGAGTTGGGAGGCCTCCCCCAGAGGCAATCTGCCACCTTTCTCCATGCCCCGGTTGGCAATGGCGGGTGTGAGGGGGTCCTCCCAACCCAACCTCGCATAGCACACCCACCAGTGGCGGGGCTGAGACCACCAAACTCAATTCACAGGTAGCCGAGAGCGGGATCCGAACCCCTAGCTGCAGAGGTGAATCAGTTGTCAGTGCAGTGGCAATCGCGTGGAGCCACCGCAGCTCCTTTGGTGACAGTTATGTAAGGTCATATGTAATTCATGTAAGGTCAGATGTTGTTAACCAAGATGCCATGTTGTGCTAACATATATCACCACCGGCCAAGGTATTCATAGTACTGTTGAAAAAAGACATGGGGCAGCAGACAGGAACACAGAAGTTATGTGGGAACATAATTTTCCCATTGCTTTGCATGGGACTTTAAAGAAAAACCCCGACCATGGCAAGTGGGGGTGGGTAAGGTTTAAACCACCTATCCTATGTTTGTGGCTGACATATAAGTAACCTGTGTGCCAAGTTTCATATAAATATCTTTAGCCGTTTGTACGTGATGCTGGAACATACATACATACATACATACATACATACATACATTTATGCACACACACACGTTGAGTTTTATATATATAGATTACCACTAAATTCCTGTGTTAGGAGTGGGGTTGTTATAGTAATCCCGTGTGCTCCATCAGGCCCTTTTTTTAACATGAGATGGTCTGAACAAAACAAAGGAGACAAAAACAGCTCATTTTAACATGGTTGCATCCCAGCTCACGCTCAGTCCCCTGTAGTGCCCACAAGACCCTTTAATATAACATTGTCCCATTGGTTAACTGTCTATATAAATCAATTTGTATTCATATACAATACAGCAGAGTACACAGAATTTGCATACGTCATTAGAAAACATTTTTATAATATATGAACATTGTGTTATTATAGGAGCTCCAATGCCAGTTATCCGCGCCAAGCGCAGAAGGCGCCAGGCCGATGAGGAGGAGGAGGAGGATGCGGCAGAGGAGGATGCGGCAGAGGAGGAGATGGATGAAGAGGAGCAGCCAGGGCCCTCCCACTCCCCAACCCCAGCTCCTGCTGAGGAGCAAGCTGAGGAGATTCCCCCCCCCACCACCCCAGCTTCTCAAGCGGAAGAGCAGGAGGAAGAGAGCGGTCCTGTGAGCCTCGCTCAGGAAGGTAAATATGTGCACAATGATTAATAACATTTCAACAACAAAATGTAGATATAAAAATGGACAACATATAAAGCGCACCTGTCAGATTGTAGAACCATAATATGGTATTGATGCTAGAAGTATACAGGTAGTGCATAATTATTAGGCAAGTTGTATTTTTTGAGGATTCATTTTATTATTGAACAACAACCATGTTCTCAATGAACCCCAAAAACTCATTAATATCAAAGCTGAATTTTTTTGGAAGTAGTTTTTAGTTTGTTTTTAGTGTTAGTTATTTTCGGGGGATATCTGTGTGTGCAGGTGACTACTATTACTGTGCAGAATTATTAGGCAACTTAACCAAAAAATAAATAGATACCCATTTCAATGATTTATTTTTAACAGTGAAACCAATATAACATCTCAACATTCACAAATACACATTTCTGACATTTAAAAACAAAACAAAAACAAATCAGTGACCAATATAGCCACCTTTATTTGCAAGGACACTCAAAAGCCTGACATCCATGGATTCTGTCAGTGTTTTGATCTGTTCACCATCAACATTGCGTGCAGCAGCAACCACAGCCTCCCAGACACTGTTCAGAGAGGTGTACTGTTTTCCCTCCTTGTAAATCCCACATTTGATGATGGACCACAGGTTCTCAATGGGGTTCAGATCAGGTGAACAAGGAGGCCATGTCATTACTTTTTTTTATTTAATACCCTTTCTTGCCAGCCACGCTGTGGAGTACTTTGACACGTGTGATGGAGCATTGTCCTGCATGAAAATCATTTTTTTCTTGAAGGATGGTGACTTCTTCCTGTACCACTGCTTAAAGAAGGTCTCTTCCATAATCTGGCAGTAGGACTGGGAGTTGAGCTTGACTCCATCCTCAATCCGAAAAGGCCCCACAAGCTCATCTTTGATGATACCAGCCCAAACCAGTACTCCACCACCACCTTGCTGGCGTCTGAGTCGGACTGGAGCTCCCTGCCCTTTACCAATCCAGCCACGGGCTCTTCCATCTGGCCCATCAAGACTCACTCTCATTTCAGTAGTCCATAAAACCTTAGAAAAATCTTTCTTGAGATATTTATTGGCACAGTCTTGACGTCGCAGCTTGTGTGTCTTGTTCAGTGGTCGTCGTCTTTCAGCCTTTCTTACCTTGGCCATGTCTCTGGGTATTGCACACCTTGTGCTTTTGGGCACCCCAGTGATGTTGCAGCTCTGAAATATGGCCAATCTGGTGGCAAGTGGCATCTTGGCAGCTGCACGCTTAACCTTTCTCAGGTCATGGGCAGTTAAGTTTGCGCCTTTGTTTTTCCACACGTTTCTTTTGTTTGATGATCACGCTTCAGAAGCTTTGCAATTTTAAGAGTGCTGCATCCCTCTGCTAGATATCTCTCTATTTTGGACTTTTCAGAGTCTGTCAAGTCCTTCTTTTGGCCCATTTTGCCAAAGGAAAGGAAATTGACTAATAATTATGCACACCTGATATAGAGTGTTGATGTCATTAGACCACACACCTTCTCATTACAGAGATGTACATTACCTAATATGCCTAATCGGTAGTAGGCTTTCGAGCCTATACTGCTTGGAGTAAGACAACATGCATAAAGAGGATGATGTGGTCCAAATACTCATTTGCCTAATAATTCTGCACTCCCGGGATGTGTTAGACACATAACAAGTGTATACACATGATAATGATTGATTAATAAGCAAAAAAAATATTTTATTTATTTGGTAACGTTCTTTGAAATCCAAATGTTTTTTTATTATATCCTAACAGTAGCAAGAAAGATGATGCAGCAGCACGCGCTGCTAAAGAAGACACATCAGAGGATAAAGGGAAATCATGAACAAATTAAATACCTGGTCCAGCAAAATACGCAGCTAGACCAGCAGCAATTAGAATATCTTGCTGAGCTGGAAAGGCTTCAGAAGCTCATGCTCAGCTATGTCTGAATTAATTTTTTGATTAAAAAATGTTATTTTTTGGAAATGTTTCATTTCTTTTTGAGATCGATTTTTAGGTTTTCCAACACATCTAACTTCACATCGAACAAATCAACATCAACACATCTAACTTCATAATAAGCAAAAACATTTTATACTATCATTTTATTTAACACAAACCTAGGACAAACTAAAGCACACGGACACAGACACGACGAACACAAAATAAACTGTTGAAAAATGAACATAACAAAAGCAACAATAAATATATATATATATATACAGAGAGAGAGAGAGAGAGCAAGAAAGAGAGAGAGAGTGCAGATTTGCTCTTGCAGACAGCCTAATGGTTGCAGTATAAAGGCCGCAAACCAGGGTTTAACATAAGGTTAATTGTTTTAGTTACACTTGCTGTTACGATCCGGTCTGGTAGCTTGAAGCGGAGGCTGTTGGTGAATCCGCTGTGCCAGAGAGGTCATGAAGCTTTACTCAGCATGGAGGCAGCAGCAGTAGTATTAAAATATAATGTAACTAGACAATGCATTTCCTGAGGAAAATGCGAGTGGGAATGCTGAATAGCTTAATTGCTGAGCCCCTTGCCAAAGACATTCACCATAACCACTACACTATCTTTAGGACACACAGCTTCTTTCTCTATCTGCAAAGTATAGAGTATGCTGACTTCCTGGTCGCCCCTCCCCCCTCAAGAGGTTTCCCCTCCCCCCCAGGTCAGTGAGGAGGAATATTGCACTGAGGTCAGGAAAGTTATTTATGGAAAGAAATAACATTACAAACGCTTTTAATTCACAGATCAAATACATGATTTAAGCCTCCAAACAAAGCTTAATAAATCCTCAACCGTACATGCGATCGATACAACGACTACACCGTTTGAAATACACGGCCCTTGTGAACGCATTGATATGAAATTTATGTTGATAAACTTAAAAATGTGGCCATGTCTGCGATTTAGAAAACAGCGTCTTTGTGAGTTTTGCAGCAACATTTTTTAGATAATTTAACATGAGAGTCTATGAGACATAATTTCTGGCTGTTGCTCCAATAACTAAAACTAAAATACGTATCGCAGAATTGATCACATTGCCAGAAACCAGACAAGCATAGCTACGTTTTGATATAAAAATTGTGTATGAAAAGTAGATCTTGTGGGCGTGAGACCATTTTGTTTCCCCTTTTTGTAAAGATATTTTTAATTACAAAGATCTCCAATGTTAAGGTCACATGACAGACTCTAAATCCCCTCCATAGGATTACATTATAACCTATCGCATTTTTGTGAAAAATTCGCAAAACGTAAATTGCGTTTTCAACAAAAAATTGTAAACGATGAAGATCTGAAAAGTCATAGCCGGATAGCTAAATATTTTGTGACCGCTTTACAGTTTTTTCAGTGTCTGTAAGTGAAAGTATGAAGTAGCTGAAACTTTTGGCAGGGCATGTGAATTCAAAGGGGAAAAGGATGTTCTCATTGACTTCAATGTTAAAAAAAGGGTCTAAAAGCTTAAAATTTATAAAAGTGTAAAAAGTAGAAAAAAACTTGAAGAAGTCCCATCATTAGCTGAAAGAGACGAACATTTTTACAGTTGAATGGTCTCAATAGCTGAAAGTATGCCGAAGTTACGCAGAACCAAAAAACGTAAGGAATAATAAGATTACTAAATTTACGTATATCAATACTGGAAATGTTTATTAAAGCATTCACACTAATTAAGATTAATACATTTACGGGTATCCATACTGGGAATGCTTATTAAAGCATTCCCACTAAGTATCACACAGGCATGATTTACAAGCAGTAGTGGTAATAGTAATACATAGCATAAAAACACTTGGGGAATACTGTACAGCATCAGTAGTGGTCATAGTAGTCAATAGTGTACCAAAAAATTGGGACACAGGTGTCTTGACTGAGCTGTAATAGTAGTAGTAGACATTGACAATACAGTGTCAAATCACTCGGGCAAGAGGTGCCATGATGAACAGCAGTCTTAATAAGAGTATATAGGGTGTGAAATAACTGCTGACATAGGTGTATTGACTGGGCAGCAGCAGCAGAAGCAGCAGTAGTATTAACAGTAGTAGTTGATACAGAGTCATATCACATGGGCAGGAGGTGCCATCATGAACAGCAGTAGGAATAGGAGTATATAGAGTGTCAAATAACTGCTGACATAGGTGTATTGACTGGGCAGCAGCAGCAGAAGCAGCAGTAGTATTAACAGTAGAAGTTGATACAGAGTCATATCACATGGGCAGGAGGTGCCATGATGAACAGCAGTAGGAATAGGAGTATATAGAGTGTCAAATAACTGCTGACATAGGTGTCTTGACTGGGCAGCAGCAGCAGAAGCAGCAGTAGTATTAACAGTAGTAGTTGATACAGAGTCATATCACATGGGCAGGAGGTGCCATGATGAACAGCAGTAGGAATAGGAGTATATAGAGTGTCAAATAACTGCTGACATAGGTGTCTTGACTGGGCAGCAGCAGCAGAAGCAGCAGTAGTATTAACAGTAGTAGTTGATACAGAGTCATATCACATGGGCAGGAGGTGCCATCATGAACAGCAGTAGGAATAGGAGTATATAGAGTGTCAAATAACTGCTGACATAGGTGTCTTGACTGGGCAGCAGCAGCAGAAGCAGCAGTAGTATTAACAGTAGTAGTTGATACAGAGTCATATCACATGGGCAGGAGGTGCCATGATGAACAGCAGTAGGAATAGGAGTATATAGAGTGTCAAATAACTGCTGACATAGGTGTCTTGACTGGGCAGCAGCAGCAGCAGAAGCAGCAGCAGTAGTATTAACAGTAGTAGTTGATACAGAGTCATATCACATGGGCAGGAGGTGCCATGATGAACAGCAGTAGGAATAGGAGTATATAGAGTGTCAAATAACTGCTGACATAGGTGTCTTGACTGGGCAGCAGCAGCAGAAGCAGCAGTAGTATTAACAGTAGTAGTTGATACAGAGTCATATCACATGGGCAGGAGGTGCCATGATGAACAGCAGTAGGAATAGGAGTATATAGAGTGTCAAATAACTGCTGACATAGGTGTCTTGACTGGGCAGCAGCAGCAGAAGCAGCAGTAGTATTAACAGTAGTAGTTGATACAGAGTCATATCACATGGGCAGGAGGTGCCATGATGAACAGCAGTAGGAATAGGAGTATATAGAGTGTCAAATAACTGCTGACATAGGTGTCTTGACTGGGCAGCAGCAGCAGCAGAAGCAGCAGCAGTAGTATTAACAGTAGTAGTTGATACAGAGTCATATCACATGGGCAGGAGCCGCCATCATGAACAGCAGTAGGAATAGGAGTATATAGAGTGTCAAATAACTGCTGACATAGGTGTATTGACTGGGCAGCAGCAGCAGAAGCAGCAGTAGTATTAACAGTAGTAGTTGATACAGAGTCATATCACATGGGCAGGAGGTGCCATGATGAACAGCAGTAGGAATAGGAGTATATAGAGTGTCAAATAACTGCTGACATAGGTGTCTTGACTGGGCAGCAGCAGCAGAAGCAGCAGTAGTATTAACAGTAGTAGTTGATACAGAGTCATATCACATGGGCAGGAGGTGCCATCATGAACAGCAGTAGGAATAGGAGTATATAGAGTGTCAAATAACTGCTGACATAGGTGTCTTGACTGGGCAGCAGCAGCAGCAGAAGCAGCAGCAGTAGTATTAACAGTAGTAGTTGATACAGAGTCATATCACATGGGCAGGAGGTGCCATGATGAACAGCAGTAGGAATAGGAGTATATAGAGTGTCAAATAACTGCTGACATAGGTGTCTTGACTGGGCAGCAGCAGCAGAAGCAGCAGTAGTATTAACAGTAGTAGTTGATACAGAGTCATATCACATGGGCAGGAGGTGCCATCATGAACAGCAGTAGGAATAGGAGTATATAGAGTGTCAAATAACTGCTGACATAGGTGTCTTGACTGGGCAGCAGCAGCAGAAGCAGCAGTAGTATTAACAGTAGTAGTTGATACAGAGTCATATCACATGGGCAGGAGGTGCCATGATGAACAGCAGTAGGAATAGGAGTATATAGAGTGTCAAATAACTGCTGACATAGGTGTCTTGACTGGGCAGCAGCAGCAGCAGAAGCAGCAGCAGTAGTATTAACAGTAGTAGTTGATACAGAGTCATATCACATGGGCAGGAGGTGCCATGATGAACAGCAGTAGGAATAGGAGTATATAGAGTGTCAAATAACTGCTGACATAGGTGTCTTGACTGGGCAGCAGCAGCAGAAGCAGCAGTAGTATTAACAGTAGTAGTTGATACAGAGTCATATCACATGGGCAGGAGGTGCCATGATGAACAGCAGTAGGAATAGGAGTATATAGAGTGTCAAATAACTGCTGACATAGGTGTCTTGACTGGGCAGCAGCAGCAGAAGCAGCAGTAGTATTAACAGTAGTAGTTGATACAGAGTCATATCACATGGGCAGGAGGTGCCATGATGAACAGCAGTAGGAATAGGAGTATATAGAGTGTCAAATAACTGCTGACATAGGTGTCTTGACTGGGCAGCAGCAGCAGCAGAAGCAGCAGCAGTAGTATTAACAGTAGTAGTTGATACAGAGTCATATCACATGGGCAGGAGGTGCCATGATGAACAGCAGTAGGAATAGGAGTATATAGAGTGTCAAATAACTGCTGACATAGGTGTATTGACTGGGCAGCAGCAGAAGCAGCAGCAGTAGTATTAACAGTAGTAGTTGATACAGAGTCATATCACATGGGCAGGAGGTGCCATGATGAACAGCAGTAGGAATAGGAGTATATAGAGTGTCAAATAACTGCTGACATAGGTGTATTGACTGGGCAGCAGCAGCAGAAGCAGCAGTAGTATTAACAGTAGTAGTTGATACAGAGTCATATCACATGGGCAGGAGGTGCCATGATGAACAGCAGTAGGAATAGGAGTATATAGAGTGTCAAATAACTGCTGACATAGGTGTCTTGACTGGGCAGCAGCAGCAGAAGCAGCAGTAGTATTAACAGTAGTAGTTGATACAGAGTCATATCACATGGGCAGGAGGTGCCATGATGAACAGCAGTAGGAATAGGAGTATATAGAGTGTCAAATAACTGCTGACATAGGTGTCTTGACTGGGCAGCAGCAGCAGCAGAAGCAGCAGTAGTAGTATTAACAGTAGTAGTTGATACAGAGTCATATCACATGGGCAGGAGTTGCCATGATGTACAGCAGTCTTAATAAGAGTATATAGGGTGTGAAATAACTGCTGACATAATTGTCTTGACTGATCCAAAGGAGTCATGGGAGAAAATCATGTGGTCAGATGAGACTATAATATAATTTTTTGATCATAATTTCACTAACCGTGTTCGGAGGAAGAATAATGATGAGTACCATGCCAAGAACGCCATCCCTAATGTGAAGCATGGGGGTGGTAGCATCATGCTTTGGTGGTGTTTTTCTGCACATGGGACAGGGTGACTGCACTGTATTAAGGAGAGGATGACCGGGGCCATGTATTGCAAGATTTTGGGCAACAACCTCCTTCCCTGAGTTAGAGCTTTGAAGATGGGTCGAGGCTGGGTCTTCCAACATGAGAATGACCCAAAGCACACAGCCAGGATAACCAAGGATTGGCTCTGTAAGGAGCATATCAAGGTTCTGGCGTGGCCTAGCCAGTCTCCAGACCTAAACCCAATAGAGAATCTTTGGAGGGAGCTCAAACTCCGTGTTTCTCAGCGATAGCCCAGAAACATGACTGATGTAGAGAAGATCTGTGTGGAGGAGTGGGCCAAAATCCCTCCTCCAGTGTGTGCAAAGCTGGTGTAAAACTACAAGAAATTTTTGACCGCTGTAATTGCAAAGAAAGCCTACTGTACCAAATATTAACATTGATTTTCTCTGATGTTGAAATAGTTATATTCAGCACTGTAAATACATCAGGTCCGGGGCTTCATCAGGGAATGCATGGCAAGGGACCCTTCAGCGCCCTGAACCGACGACGGGTGCCAGAAAGTCACCGCCGATCCAGGACTCATTCATCTTTATGAATGTGAGTCTGTCCACGGACTCTGTGGACAGACGGGTCCTCTTGTCCGTGACCACCCCACCTGCCGCGCTGAATGTCCGCTCAGATAGTACGCTGGAGGGGGGGCAAGACAATAACTCCAGCGCATACTGAGCGAGCTCGCGGCAGGTGTCCAATCTGGCAACCCAGTACTCCATGGGGTCGTCGGTGCTCATACTGTCAGAAGCACCGACGGACGCCATGTAGTCTGCCACCATGTGGGCCAGCCGCTGGTGGTGACTGCTGCTGCTGCTGCTGGTGGTGGTACTGGGTCGCTCGGTTTGGAAGAACATCCTCATCTCTTCCATTAGGTCCCCTGCTCGGCTGCAGCTGGGTGCAGCCACCTGCTGGGTGAGATGAGGGGGGACAACTGGAGGCCGGGGAGTTGCCTGCTCCAACCGTCTGACAATGGCTGCCTGCAGTTCCTCCATCCGGTGCTGCCTCCGGCTGGCTGGGATGAACTGCTCCAGTTTCCCCTTGCACCTGGGATCCAAAAGGGTGGCCATCCAGAAATCATCCCTCGTCTTGATGGTCTTAACCCGGGGGTCCCTCCTGAGGCATCTGAGCATGTGGGCAGCCATGGGGAAGAGCACAGCCCGCTGTGACTCCTCAATGCTGGCCAGGTGAATGAGGTGCGACTCTTCTTCCCTGAGGCGCTGCTGGTCAAACTCAGACATGCCCAACCCCCGGACTATCGGTGCCCCCAACACCGGCTCTCCCTCCTGACCAGGCCCTGACTCCGGGACGACACCAGCAACCACCTCCTCCTCCTCTTCATCATCATCCTCCTCCTCCTCCTCCTCCTCCTGGTCCTGGCCCTGGTCTCGGTGGAGCATTGCTGACTCCTCCTGCTCCACCAAGGCACTCTCCCCAGCCTCGAGCAGGCGATCTAGTGTCCTCTCCAGCATGAACAGTATTGGCAGCACGCTATTGAGGCCAATTTGCTCACTGCTGACCATCTTGGTCGCCTGCTCGAAGGAGGACAACACTTGGCAGACCTGGTTTATCTGCCCCCACTGCGCACAGGCGATGAAAGGGAGTTGTGGTGAAGCCCTCTGAGTGCCTAGTTCCATCAGGTACTCCCTCACCGCCCTTTGCTGCTCCCACAACCTCTTCAGCATGTGGAGGGTGGAGTTCCACCGCGTCACACTGTCCACAATCAGCCTGTGAAGGGGCAGATTGTACTTCCGCTGCAATTTGGACAGGGACGCGGTAGCGGTTGGGGAGCGCCTGAAGTGGCTGGCAATCCTACGCGCCTTTGCCACAATGTCACTCAACCCTGGATAAGTGCGCAGGAACTTCTGCACCACCAGGTTGAGGACATGTGCCAGACAGGGCACGTGCGTCAGACTGCCAGCATGGAGGGCGGCGAGTAGGTTGCTGCCGTTATCGCAGACAACCATACCTGGCTGGAGCCTTCGGGGTGTCAGCCACTTCTGGACCTGAGCTTGAAGTGCTTTCAGCACTTCTTCTGCAGTGTGTCTCCGGTCCCCTAAACTAACAAGCTGGAGCACGGCCTGACAGCGCACGTGCCCCACACTTGAGTAGCTACGGGGGCGCTTGCTGGGAGGCTCAGCAGCTGCGGAGACAGTGGCTTGAGGGAGACCAGCAGTTCTCCCCTGGACACCCCGGGGCGGCACCACAAGATCGGTTGCCGACGATCCCTCACCGACGCCTCGGAGGGAAACCCAATGGGCCGTGAAGCTGATGTAGCGTCCCTGCCCATGCCTGCTGGTCCAGCCATCCATTGTCAGATGAACCCTGTCGCTGACAGCGTGATCCAGCGACAGGGTTACATTCTGAACAATGTGCTGGTGTAGGGCAGGGACACCAGTCCTGGCAAAGAAATGGCGGCTGGGGACACGCCATTGGGGTTGGGCCTGCTCCAACATCTGCCTGAAGGGGTTGCTGTCAACTATGTTGAAGGGCAGCAGATGTTGGGCAATAACCCTTGCCAGGAGCCCATTGAGGGAACGCACACGTCGGTCTCCAGGGGGGAAGGGAGTGGTGCGGTCAAAGGCGTCTGAAATCGACGCCTGGCGCCGGACGGCAGTGCGGGACACAGACGTGGAGGGTGCTGTGGAAGTAGAGGTCTGGCTGCCGGTACCAGTACCTCTACTAGAGGGAGCGGGGGGGCATGACCTGCTGGAAACAGATGAAGATGTGGCAGGGGCTGCTGTACCCTGCTCACTTGTGGTGGTGGCGCTGCTACCACCACCACGCTTCATCTCCTCATACAACGCCCAGTGGTTTATCCTGAGGTGCTGGTTCAGGGCTGTGGTACCCACCCGAGCCAAACACTTCCCTCTCTTCACCCTCACTTTACAAATCCGGCAGATGGCCACGGTAGGGTTGTCTGCCACCAGGGTAAAGAAATTCCAGACAGGTGACTTCAGCACCGCCCTCCTGTCAGATGGGGTGACGCTTACTTGCACCTGCTGGGATTCGGTGCGCACAGGTGGAGCTGCCTGCTGCTGCTGCTGCTGCTGCTGCTCCTCCTCCTGACACCTCCTGCTGCCATCACCAGTGGAGACCCTGACGATGGTCTCCCTGGTGGTGACCTGGCGCACCGTTTCACCAGGGTGCCTACCTTCCCCGTCGTCACTGACGTAGTGAGCCGACGCGTCAGATGGCAACCATGATGGGTCACCCTCTTCGCCCCCAGAGATGTCAGACCAAGGGCTGAGATGTGTTGGTCTGAGGGAACCACGTGACATGGAGCCTCTAGCCTGGCTCCGCTGTCCCCTCACCCACGCCTGGGTCTGACTAGGTGCTGCTGTTTCCTGCACCAAAACAGCAGCACCAGTTTGAAGGGATGTCTCTGGGATACTGCCAGCAGGTATCCCATCCTCCTCATCCATCCCTTCAAAAAGGTCCTGACCATCAGGACAGAGCTGGAGGTCTGCCTGATGCATGGCCTCCCCCAAGAGATCCCTATCACTGTCGCTGTCGAACAGTAAGATGCTGGACTCTTGGGGGCTGGGGGGGGGTAGTACAGGCAACGGTGTAATGGTGGTACTACTGTGAGTCGGGACCGACGACTCAGTGGCACTGCTGTGCCCCATGTAGTCCACCACTACTTGAGCCTGAGATGGCAATATCGGGCGGCTGCCCGATGGGAAGAACTCCCGGATCAGGCGTACTCCCCTTGCACCCGATCCTCTACCACTAGTAGGGGCACGAGAGGTACCCCGTGCTGGCAGCGATCCAGCACTGGGAGTAACTCCCCTACCCCTACTGCCACGGCCACGGATGCCGCTCATAATTGCTGATATGTGTGTGGGGGGGTTAAACTTTATTGGGGGGGAAAATGTGAACAAAATGTGTTTTTGTGTTTTTTTTACAAGACAGGCACGCAGACAAAGACGTACACAGACAGCTACTAAACTATAAGAAAAGTAGTACACCAGACAAGGACTACAAAATTAAAGAAAAAAAAAAAAGCACTAAACAAACACTAACTTTTTTTTTTTTTTTTTTTTAAACACAAAACACAGACACTAAACACACACTAAGCTAAGCTAGATGAAATAAATGTACACTAACAGTGTGTACACTTACTACACAAAATTTAACTAAACTGAACACAAAACTTAGCTTTTATAAAAGCTCTTTAGGGAAAACTAAACAAAATTTGAACTGAGATGCCTATCAAATATCACTGAACAGTGAACCTGCAAGATCTGACAGTAACACAAGATGAACAAAACTTAGCTTTTAGAAAAGCTCTTTTATAAAGCTCAGATCAATATGTGTTCTGAAATCTCTTGCAAATATAACTGAACAGGGAGGATTGCAGGATCAAACAGTAACACAAATGAAAAAAACAGCACAAAACAGCACAAAACGTAGCTTTGAAAAAAGCTCTTGGGTCTATTGCTTTGAAAAAAGCAGTTGATATACTGGAAAAGATCCACTGGAATCACTAAATAGCAATGCTGGTGATGATCTAAATCAATCAAGAACAAAGACACAGGAAACCAGGAAACCAGGAACACAGAAACAGCCTCCACACTCTATAGCAAGCTTCTGAATCTGCAATGAAATGGTGCTGGGAGTGAGCTTATATAATGTCCATGCAGGCAGGTTCCTATTGGTTGCTAACCTGTGACGAGTGTGGAAGGAGAACTCTGATTGGCTCTGATGCAAAAGGGCGGAGCAAATAATCGCGCAATATTCCTATTGCCGAATATTCGCATTGCGATTATTCGGCAATATAAAATGATCGCTTCAGCTACTCGGCCCAATGGCTCTAATCATACCAGCAATGCTTTCAGACGTCTATGGAGATCACTAGGATGTGATCTGTTTTAAAAATGAAACTGTAAAAATCGCTCTGATGCGGAAGATCGGGGCGAGGAAAATAATCGCGCGATATTGCGTTTGCCGAATAATCGCATTGCGATCTTTCTGGAAAATTCAATGAACGCTTCAGCTACTCGGCCCAGGGTCTCTAATGATACCAGCAATGCTTTTAGACGTCGATGGAGATATCTAGGATGTGATCTGATTCAAAAAAAAAATTGTAAAAAATCGAATATTCGGAATTGCGAATATTCACCGCGAATTTCGAAATATAGCGCGATTTCTCGAATATGCTATATTCGAGTCGAATATTCGCAATGCGAATATTCGTGAGCAACACTAGCTGACAGAACCTTTGCCCCAGTGTGGCTCCTGTCTCCCAAGCACACCAGCTCTAGCACCGCATGGCATCTCTTGGCCTGCATTCCTGCGTAGCCCGTCGTACGCCTACGGAGCACGGCTGTTTCCGAGGACACATCAGCACAGGAAGACGCCACAGAGGAAGAAGAAGTGGAGGGGGTGGAGGAGAGAGGTGTGTCACAACCAGTAGGAGTGTTTTAGAGGCGTGGTGGCGGAACAACCTCCAACACTACTGTACCTTGCCCTGCATCCTTCCCAGCTGCCAGCAGAGTCACCCAATGCGCCGTGAAAGAGAGGTAACGTCCCTGTCCATGCCTGCTGGACCATGAGTCAGCGGTAATATGCACCTTACCACTGACCGCCCTGTCCAGCGAGGCATGGACATTGCCTTCCACATGCCGGTAGAGAGCCGGAATCGCCTTCCGTGAGAAAAAGTGGCGTTTGGGAACTTGCCACTGAGGTACTGCACATTCCACAAACTCACGGAAGGGGGCAGAGTCTACCAACTGAAAAGGTAGCAGTTGAAGTGCTAGCAATTTCGCTAAGCTAGCATTCAACCGCTGGGCATGTGGATGGCTGGGAGAGTACTTCTTTCGGCGCTGCAGCAGCTGGAACAGGGAAATCTGGCTGGTACAATCTGAACTCGGTGTACCGATAGTAGATTGCCCGCATGTACTACTAGGTAAGTGACACACCTAATTCTACACATTCAGTCCTATCAGTGCAGGCTTCAGAGAGGACTGAGGGTCTAGTGGGGTTGAAGGTCCCAGCTGGTGAGGGTCAAGGGGAGGTCCGCTTAGTTCTTTGGTGTGGGTCTTTCAGGTATGCTTGCCAACGAACTGCATGGCAGGTCGACATATGTCTGGTCAAGCATGTGGTGCCCAAGCGGGTGATGTTTTGGCCACGCGAGATACGCTTGAGACATATGTTGCAAATAGCAACGGTGCGATCTGATGCACTTGTCTCAAAAAAGGCCCCCACCAAAGAACTTTTGCAGTAACGCTGAGACACAGCAGCTGCGTACACATGCGTAGCTCTGCATTGTGATGCAGTCGGTGTGCTGCCCTTAAAGCGGTTGTAAACCACATAAACTTTTTTTTTTTTCCCCCAAACCTGCAATGCAAAAGGCATAATAGGCTAGTATGCATCGCATACTAGCCTATTATGAAATACTTACCTCGGAACGAGGTGTGTACCATTTACCTGGTCCACGCCGAGCAGGATGTCATCTTGCTCCGGCGTGTCTTCCGGGTATCGCCGCTCCAGCGCTGTGATTGGCTGGAGCGGCGATGACGTCACTCCCGCGCGTGCGCGTGGGAGATTTAAAATCGGCAGGGTCCGGCGATGCCGGTCCTTCAGCCGTGGAGTCCCCCCTGCGCATGCGCCGCCCGCATTGCGGGGGTAATATCTCCTAAACCGTGCAGGTTTAGGAGATATTCTCCTTACCTACAGGTAAGCCTTGTTGTAGGCTTACCTGTAGGTAAAAGTCCAAATAGTGGGTTTACAACCACTTTAAGCTGGCCCCTGGAGGGCATCCTGCCTCTTTGGAGATGTGCCTGTGCCTCCTCCTCTTCCTCCTCCTCCTCCTCCTCTCTCCTATCAGGCACCCATGTAGAGTCAGTGACCTCATCATCCCCTCCCTCCTCATCACTGTAGAAAACCTGGCAGTATGCTCCAGCTGGGGGAACATCACTGCCAGATTGCTGTCCCTCTCGGCCACCCCCTCTCCCTGGGCTCACATCAATGCCTTCCTCTATCTGTGTTCCATCATCGGAGCCTTCAAAACGCTGCGCATCTTCATGTAACATGTACCCAACACTGTGTTGAAACAGTTCGGGGGACTCCTCAGGAGGACATGGTGGGACTAGGGAAGGAGTGAGTGCTGCCTTTGAGCAGAGGGTAGAGGACGCCTTGGCAGCTAATTTGGCAGACAAAGTAAGCTCAGCCTGGGTGAGAGAGGATGAGGAGGATGAGGACGGCTTGGTCATCCACTCTACCAATTTGTCTGCATGTTGAGGCTCAACACGGCCAGCTCCCGAAAAGAAGGACGAGTGTGTGCAACGGCCACGTGCTTGCCCTCATGACTCTCTGTACAACTCCTGGGATGTATATATATCCTCTACACACTGTAAATTTAACTAACTAGCCTGCCTGCTCTATCTAGCTAGAAAAAAAGACAATCTCTCTCTTTCTCTGTCTGATCTTTAACCACTTGAGACCCACGCTATTGACAAAAGACGTCAACAGCGCGGCTCTCAAGTGCCGGGTGGACGTCTTTGGACGTCATTTAAAGTGCATTACCCGCGCTCGCCACTAGGGGGCGCGCAGCGGGTAAACACTGTCCCGGTGCATCGCTGAAGAGCCGATGCGTGTACCTGGCGGCCGCGATGTTCGCCGGGTACACGCGATCGTCGAGAACACAGATCCACGTGCTGTCAGGGAGAGAGGAGACCGATCTGTGTCCCTTGTACATAGGGACACAGCATCGGTCACCTCCCCCAGTCACCCCCCTCCCCCCACACAGTTAGAACACACCCAGAATACACATTTAACCCCTTCCTCACCCCCTAGTGTTAACCCCATTCACTGCCAGTCACATTTATACAGTAATTAGTGCATTTTTATAGCACTGATCGCTGTATAAATGTGAATGGTCCCAAATTCGCGTCAAAAGTGTCCGATACGTCCGCCGCAATATCGCAGTCCCAATAAAAATCGCAGATCGCTGCCATTACTAGAATTTTTTTTTAAAAAAATGTAAAAAAAATCATAATTCTGTTCCCCATTTTGTAGGCGCTATAACTTTTGCGCAAACCAGTCGCTTATTGCGATTTTTTTTTTTTTACAAAAATACGTCGAAAAATACGTATCGGCCTTAACTGAGAAAAAAAATGTTTTTTTTTTTTTTAAAAATGGGATATTTATTATAGCAACAAGTAAAAAATATATATATTTTTTTTAAATTGTCGCTCTTTTTTTGTTTATAGCGCAAAAAAAATAAAACGCAGAGGTGATCAAATACCACCAAAATAAAGCTCTATTTGCGGGGAAAAAAGGACGTTAATTTTGTTTGGGTGCCACGACGCACGACCGCGCAATTGTCAGTTAAAGCGACGCAGTGCTGGAAAGCTGAAATTTCGCCTGGGCACGAAGGGGGTTTATAAGCCCAGTAAGCAAGTGGTTAACCAGCGCTGGAACACACTACACGAGGCCGCCAACAACAGGCGGCCTTTTATAGTGTGGGGCGTGTACTAAAGCCCTGAGCCATAATTGGCCAAAGCCACCCTCTGGCTTTGGCCAATTATGACTCTCCGTTTTTTTGCGCGCTGTGATTGGCCAAGCAAGCGGGTCATAGTGCATGCTTGGCCAATCATCAGCGCTCAATGCCGTCACTCGAATTTGGCGCGAACGACCCGTTTTGTTCAAATTTCGACGAACAATCGAACAGGCAATGTTCGAGTCGAACATGGGTTTGTAATGTATTTGTGTTGTATTTTCGGACGACAAACTGTACTGACCAAACGAAAATCGCGCGATCTGGCATCGTACGCGGAAAATTTTCGTGCATGTTCCGCTAAAATAATATCGGATGAACTAAAATGATCGGCTCGTCCAGCCCTGTACTAACGATCCGATTATTAAACGATTCTTCCTCGGACGCCATTTTTCGTGCAATATTCGGATCGTGCGTACGCGGCACAAGGACGGCGAGCCACCAGAGCTCCCACTTCCGCCAATAACATTCCATGGTCACTCATCCGCCGCCGGGATTCTCTCCTGACATATAAGAACAAATGACATCCTGGGAGTCGGGGACAGTCGATCGGATAACGAGTTCATTCTCACGGATAGGAAAACTGATGGAAAACTGGATTAAGTTGGTTTCTAAAAATAACCCCGTCCTTGTTTGTCCCCCCCCCCCCCCCCCTTGTTTGTCCCCCCCCCCCCGAGATTAGAAATCACATTCCCAGATCGGATTGTCGGAATTCCGAGTGTAGCAATAAGTATCACAAATGTCACGTTTCCCATAGAGATGGATTTGGGGCTTTTTTTTTAAACCTAAAGGTCAAAGCAGACGATCGTTTGTTATCCTCGGAGGAGAAATAACTTCCATGGAGCCCATGTGTGCCGTGATCCTACCAGAGGATGGACGGTCCCAGAAGACTCGGCCATTCCAGGGCAGGATGGGACATTCAGGACACATTCACACCTTTAAGACTTTCCTTCCCAGGGACGTTTTTGCCTTTCTTGCACGTACGCTAACAATTTTTTTTAGGACTAAAGAGTAGTTATATTCCCCCACTCAGTGGTAACCCCCAGCTCTGCTGATCCCCCACTCAGAAGTAACCCCCAGCTCTCTTAATCCCACTCTCAGTAGTAACCCTCATCTTTGCTAATCCCCCACTCAGTGGTAACCCCCAGCTTTGCTGATCCCCCACTCAGTAGTAACCCCCAGCTTTGCTGATCCCCTACTCAGTAGTAACCCCCAGCTTTGCTGATCTCCCACTCAGTAGTAATCCCCAGCTTTGCTGATCCCCTACTCAGTAGTAACCCCCAGCTTTGCTGATCCCCCACTCAGTAGTAACCCCCAGCTTTGCTGATCCCCTACTCAGTAGTAACCCCCAGCTCTGCTGATCCCCCACTCAGTAGTAACCTCCAGCTTTGCAGATCCCCAACTCAGTAGTAACCTCCAGCTTTGCTGATCCCCAACTCAGTAGTAACCTCCAGCTTTGCTGATCCCCCACTCAGTAGTAACCCCCAGCTTTGCTGATTACCTACTCAGTAGTAACCTCCAGCTTTGCTGATTACCCACTCAGTAGTAACTCCCAGCTTTGCTGATCTCCCACTCAGTAGTAACCTCCAGCTTTGCTGATCCCCCACTTAGTAGTAACCTCCAGCTTTGCTGATTACCCACTCAGTAGTAACCCCCAGCTTTGCTGATCCCCTACTCAGTAGTGACCCCCAGCTCTGCTGATCCCCCACTCAGTAGTAACCCCCAGCTTTGCGGATCCCCCTCTCAGTAGTAATCCCCAGCTCTGCTGATCTCCCACTCAGTAGTAAAGTAAAAATGCACTGATTACTGTGTAAATGACACTGGCAGGGAAGGGGTTAAACACTAGGTGCGAGGAAGGGGTTAAATGTGTCCTAGGGAGTGATTCTAACTGTGGGGGGGAGGGTTACCAATGACACGACAGTGATCACCGCTCCCGATCACAGGGAGCAGTAGATCTCTGTCCTGTCCCTAGGCAGAACAGGGAAATGCCTTGTA
The DNA here is from genome assembly GCF_905171775.1 of Rana temporaria. Taxonomy (NCBI): domain Eukaryota; kingdom Metazoa; phylum Chordata; class Amphibia; order Anura; family Ranidae; genus Rana; species Rana temporaria. Next base: position 14,018,961 of record NC_053493.1, read on the forward strand.
AACAAAGGCATCTCCCCGTTCTGCCGCCGGTCCCACGGGCACAGTCACGGAGCTCGCAGCGGGTGCTGTACAGACCCAGGAATCACAATGCAGAGATCACCGGGGGGGGGGGGGGGGTTCCAAGCGCATAAAATATACCATTGGGTGGTTTTACCTTCCAGAACCCACCAAAATCTGAAATATAATTTTTTGGCGGAGTGATCCTTTAAATGCGGGTAGAGTGATATTACTATTGATGGCGCCCTGCAACGTGCATTCTTCCTGTCACTGCAAGAATTCTCCCAGTCTGCAACACATCTCCAAGCGTGGCAGTGCCAGCTGGTCGGTGCCGGCCAAGAGCTGCCAGCAATAAAAAGGATGGAAAATACCAGGGGGCTGAAAATAGCCCTTTGTTGTACAGAGTTGGGGTGATAAATCTCCCTGATTCCATCGCACGGGTCTGTGCGCAAAGTGCAGCGCGGCAAAACACTGACACAGCTTGTGTGAGCTGTAGATCCGTTATTTTTCCATTTCCTGCACCGGGCCAAGCTGTCCGGAAAAAAAACGAATGACAGCCTGCATTGGTCAGTTTTCATCCATATGGTATAAGGCTAGGCTCACATCCGTGTGTACAGAATAAAATGGAACTAAAATTGCATGCTTTCTCCACGCGCACAGAAACACAAACAAGCAACGGTGCTGGTATTTATTACACTCCTGAGCCCCCTCCTGCTGACCTGTGCTGTGATTGGACATAGCACAAGTTTGTCAGCAGGTTACTCTTCTATCACATCTTCAGTCTCTGACCAACTCCTGTATCGTGTCTGCAGTCTCTGACCATCTCTTGTATGGTGTCTGCAGTCTCTGACCATCTCTTGTATCATGTCTGCAGTCTCTGACCATCTCCTGTATTGTTTCTGCAGTCTCTGACCATCTCCTGTACTATGTCTGCAGTCTCTGACCATCTCCTGTATCATGTCTGCAGTCTCTGACCATCTCCGGTTTCAGGTCTGCAGTCTCTGACCATCTCCTGTATCGGGTCTGCAGTCTCTGACCATCTCCTGTATCATGTCTGGAGTCTCTGATCATCTCTTGTATCGTGTCTTCAGTCTCTGACCATCTCCTGTATTGTGTCTGCAGTCTCTGACCATCTCCTGTATCACATCTGCAGTCTCTGACCATCTCCTGTATCATGTCTGCAATCTCTGACCATCTCTTGTATCATGTCTGCAGTCTCTGACCATCTCCTGTATCACGTCTGCAGTCTTTGATCATCTCCTGTATCATGTCTGCAGTCTCTGACCATCTCTTGTATCATGTATGCAGTCTCTGACCATCTCTTGTATCATGTATGCAGTCTCTGACCATCTCTTGTATCATGTCTGCAGTCTCTGACCATCTCCTGTATCATGTCTGCAGTCTCTGACCATCTCCTGTATCATGTCTGCAGTCTCTGATCATCTCTTGTACCATGTCTGCAGTCTCTGACCATCTCCTGTACCATGTCTGCAGTCTCTGACCATCTCTTGTATCATGTCTGCAGTCTCTGACCATCTCTTGTATCATGTCTGCAGTCTCTGACCATCTCCTGTATCATGTCTGCAGTCTCTGACCATCTCTTGTATCATGTCTGCAGTCTCTGACCATCTCCTGTATCATGTCTGCAGTCTCTGACCATCTCCTGTATCATGTCTGCAGTCTCTGATCATCTCTTCTATCATGTCTGCAGTCTCTGACCATCTCCTGTATCATGTCTGCAGTCTCTGACCATCTCTTATATCATGTCTGCAGTCTCTGACCATCTCCTGTATCATGTCTGCAGTCTCTGACCATCTCCTGTAGCATGTCTGCAGTCTCTGACCATCTCCTGTATTGTGTCTGCAGTCTCTGACCATCTCCTGTATTGTTTCTGCAGTCTCTGACCATCTCCTGTAGCATGTCTGCAGTCTCTGCCCATCTCCTGTATGATGTCTGCTGTCTCTGATCATCTCTTGTATCATGTCTGCAGTCTCTGCCCATCTCCTGTATCAGGTCTGCAGTCTCTGACCATCTCCTGTATCGGGTCTGCAGTCTCTGACCATCTCTTGTATCATGTCTGCAGTCTCTGCCCATCTCCTGTATCAGGTCTGCAGTCTCTGACCATCTCCTGTATCGGGTCTGCAGTCTCTGACCATCTCTCGTATCATGTCTGCAGTCTCTGATCATCTCCTGTATCATGTCTTCAGTCTCTGGCCATCTTCTGTATTATGTCTGCAGTCTCTGACCATTTCCTGTGCCATGTCTGCTGTCTCTGATCATCTCTTGTATCATGTCTGCAGTCTCTGACCATCTCCTGTATCATGTCTGCAGTCTCTGACCATCTCCTGTATTATGTCTGCAGGCTCTGACCATCTCCTGTATCAGGTCTGCAGTCTCTGACCATCTCCTGTATTGGGTCTGCAGTCTCTGACCATCTCTTGTATCATGTCTGCCGTCTCTGACCATCTCCTGTATCATGTCTTCAGTCTCTGGCCATCTCCTGTATCATGTCTGCAGTCTCTGACCATCTCCTGTATCATGTCTGCAGTCTCTGACCATCTCCTGTATCATGTCTGCAGTCTCTGACCATCTCTTGTATCATGTCTGCAGTCTCTGACCATCTCCTGTATCACGTCTGCAGTCTCTGATCATCTCCTGTATCACGTCTGCAGTCTCTGACCATCTCCTGTATCATGTCTGCAGTCTCTGATCATCTCCTGTACCATGTTTGCAGTCTCTGATCATCTCCTGTACCATGTCTGCAGTCTCTGACCATCTCTTGTATCATGTCTGCAGTCTCTGACCATCTCCTGTATCATGTCTTCAGTCTCTGGCCATCTTCTGTATTGTGTCCGCAGTCTCTGACCATCTCCTGTATCACGTCTGCAGTCTCTGATCATCTCTTGTATCATGTCTGCAGTCTCTGACCATCTCCTGTATCATGTCTGCAGTCTCTGACCATCTCCTGTAGCATGTCTACAGTCTCTGACCATCTCCTGTAGCATGTCTGCAGTCTCTGACATCTCCTGTATCACGTCTGCAGTCTCTGATCATCTGCTGTATTATGTCTGCAGTCTCTGACCATCTCTTTTATCATGTCTGCAGTCTCTGACCATCTCCTGTACCATGTCTGCAGTCTCTGACCATCTTCTGTATCATGTCTGCAGTCTCTGACCATCTCTCGTATCATGTCTGCAGTCTCTGATCATCTCCTGTATCATGTCTTCAGTCTCTGGCCATCTCCTGTACCATGTCTGCAGTCTCTGACCATCTTCTGTATCATGTCTGCAGTCTCTGACCATCTCTCGTATCATGTCTGCAGTCTCTGACCATCTCCTGTACCATGTCTGCAGTCTCTGACCATCTTCTGTATCATGTCTGTAGTCTCTGACCATCTCTTGTATCATGTCTGCAGTCTCTGACCATCTCCTGTATCATGTCTGCAGTCTCTGATCATCTCTTGTATCATGTCTGCAGTCTCTGACCATCTCTTGTATCATGTCTGCAGTCTCTATCTATGGACTTTTCTTAAATCAGCAGTAGAACAGTTGAAGAGTTAATACGATTTCGCTGAGTGTACATTTTATGTTGTGATACAAAAAGAGTCAAAGGATCAGGTATGGCCCACACCGGCGATCCCCACCCCCACCCAATGGAGTGACGCCCGTCTGTTTGTGAAATCCCTATCGGCGGGCGGACGCGGCGGTCCAGTTCATGACATTTATTCATACGGCGATCCGGGATGATCGGGGGATTGTGTTGGGTGGGAGGAAGTGAGAAGGACGGCTACAAGCAATACCATTGTCTGAGGCAGGAAGAGGCTCACCGGCGAGTGATGTGCGTGTGAAATACACGCTGTGCTCCCGTCTCACCGAACAATGGGCCGGCCCGGGCGCTGCCACCACACACACTCTTCCCAGGCTCTCCATACCCGCACTTTTATTTGTCTTACCAGGGTGGAATCCATGGCTGTCCGGTCAGTTCTGGCCAATGCCGCCAGAGACGCAAAAATGGCGCTCATAAAATGTACTTGTTAGTTTTGGGTGGAGTTGCCCTTTAAAGGTGTGACCTCTAAAGCAGAAACTGTGCCCATCAAATGCAGCCACTGTGCCCATCAAATGCAGCCACTGTGCCCATCAAATGCAGCCACTGTGCCCGTCAAATTCAGCCTCTCTGTGCCCATCAAATGCAAAGGCTGTGCCCATCAATTGTAGTCACTGTACACCATCAAATGCAGCCACTGTGCCCATCTAATGCAGCCACTGTGCCTGTCAAATGCAGCCACTGTGCCTAACAATTGCTGCCACTGTGCCCATCAATTGCCACCGCCGTGCCCATCAACTGCAGAAACTATTCCAATCAAATGCAGCCACTGTGCCTAACAATTGCAGCCACTGTGCCCATCAAATGCAGCCACGGTGCCCATCAAGTGCAGCCACTGTACCCATCAAATTCAGCCTCTCTGTGCCCATCAAATGCAGCCACTGTGCCCATCTAATGCAGCCACTGTGCCCATCAAATGCAGCCACTGTGCCATCAAATGCAGTCACTGTGCCTAACAATTGCTGCCACTGTGCCCATCAATTGCCACCACTGTGCCCATCAAATGCAGAAACTGTTCCCATCAAATGCTGCCACTGTGCCCATCAATTGCCACCACTGTGCCCATCAAATGTAGCCACTGTGCCCCACCAAATGCAGCCACTGTGTCTCATCAAATGCTGCCACTGTGCCCCATCAAATGCTGCCACTGTGCCCCATCAAATGCAACCACTGTGCCCCATCTAATTCAGCCACTGTGCCATCAAATGCAGCCACTGTGCCTAACAATTGCAGCCACTGTGCCATCAAATTCTGCCACTGTGCCCCTCAATTGCCACCACTGTGCCCATCAAATGCAGAAACTGTGCCCATCAAATGCAGCCACTGTGCCATCAATTGCAGCCGCTGTGCCCATCAAATGCAGCCACTGTGCCCATAAATTGCAGCCACTGTGCCCATCAAATGCTGAAAATGTGCCCATCAAATGCAGCCATTGTGCCTATCAATTTCAGCTACCTTTTTTGAAGCCTATTAGAGCCTATGACTCTAATCAGGTGCTTCAAAAAAACACCCCCACCTCTGTAATTCAGGTGACCTGCATTCGAAAAGAGGCTGGACGCATGAATAGGGGGTGGCGGCGGCTATGGATAGATTCATGCAATGTATGAATCTATCCATTAGTCATAGAGGGGGTGGCTGGAGAGAGGGGGCGACGCCCGTGCGCCCTTAATGGATGAGCCGCCCCTGGTTATAACCCTAGTGCTATTTTTTTCTGCCATCTGTGTCCCATTGATTGTACACAGTGGGGGTCTGTCAGCAAATCCCACCCAATGATTTACAGCCGGGACCTGGGAACTCAGCACAGGGATGGTGGGAACCCCTCATAATGGGCACAGCAGGTGTACAGACCCAGGAACTCAGCACAGGGATGGTGGGAACCCCTCATAATGGGCACAGCAGGTGTACAGACCCAGGAACTCAGCACAGGGATGGTGGGAACCCCTCATAATGGGCACAGCAGGTGTACAGACCCGGGAACTCAGCACAGGGATGGTGGGAACCCCTCATAATGGGCATAGCAGGTGTACAGACCCGGGAACTCAGCACAGGGATGGTGGGAACCCCTCATAATGGGCATAGCAGGTGTACAGACCCGGGAACTCAGCACAGGGACGGTGGGAACCCCTCATAATGGGCATAGCAGGTGTACAGACCCAGGAACTCGGCACAGGGATGGTGGGAACCCCTCATAATGGGCACAGCGGGTGTACAGACCCGGGAACTCAGCACAGGGATGGTGGGAAACTGCCATTCCACTCCTTGTCAGTGAAGGGTGTGGTTGCTAATTCCTTTGCTCCTGTGCTCCAGAGACCAGGGGCTAGAGTGGCTTCTCTTCCCCCAGGAGGGATGCTGGATCCTGGGGAAGAGCCGGGCGGGGCCCCCCTGGATAGGCCTGTGGAAGATTCTGGGCCTACCCAAAGGAAAGATGAGTCCCTGTCAGCCTTTAGACAGAGGACTGTCAGTAAGTTGAAGCGGATTGAGAAGGAGGAGGAGAAATTGATGGTTTTGATGGCCGAGTTCAGAAAGAAAAAACAGATCTGTGCTAAAGTATACAGTAAGAAAAGACCAGCTCTGAGGCCTGAGCTGAAGGACCTGGAACAAGCTGTAAGGAAACAGAAGGATTTGCTGTATTCTCTGAAGGAGAAGAGCGGAATATTTAAAAAAATATATAAGAATGAGGAGCGATTTAATCGCATGAGAAGAGGAGCCGCTTCATGCATGGAGGATGGGGAAGCCAGCGAGGAGATGCAGGTACAGGCACCTCTGACATTCGCTGAGCCCTCTGCCCCCTTCACACCCCAGCAATGTGGCACATCTCAGGAGGGTGAAGGTCCTGCCATGCTGGATTTCATAACCAAGTTGGAATCCCCTCCAGATGCGGCTTCCCCGGATGGTGATGTCAAGATGGACGCCGTTTCTAGTCCTGTGGAGAGAGCAAGATCCACCATGGAGTCTGCAGCAGCTGAGGGAAGCTCTGATCCCAGCCATAAAATCGCACAAGTGACAACCCAGCAAGCAGGTACAGTGTGTGTGCAGGATGGTGGTGGGAACTTTATTAATGACAATAAGCTTGCTGAGGGTTGTAGTGCTGCAGGCAGTCAGCCCATAGACAATGTACAGCATACACCTGATAACTGCCAGTCTGCGGAGAGGTCCATGGACAATACAGTGACTTTGCCTGGACCAGGCACAGCGGCTGTACCTGTGAATGATGGAGGAGATGCTGGGTGCAGTAGTGCCACAACTCAGCAGAAGTCTGCATTGGACAGGACTGGAGCTGTGTGTACAGAGCGGGGGGAGGGGGTGGGTCCTGCCTCTGCTAATACAATCCCAGCTGAATCAGACGCTTTGCCGGCAGGTGTGAATGTATCTAAGGACAGGACTGCAAGTACTGGGGGTGGAAGGAAATCCTATGCTGGTGTTGCTGCTGCAGGATCTGGGAAGGGGGAACAAGCATGGAAGGAGCATGGGGATGGGTTGTCTTCCTCCCTGTTTAAAAGGAGGAATGTTGTGCAGCTGAGGTGGGAAGGCGGTGGAATCCCCCCACATAGGAGGGCGGTGGTGGATAAGATTCTACAGATGGGGTTCACGCCCGCAGATATCTTCGCCCTGATCAGTCCGGCAGGTTCCTATGAGTATGATTTGTCCTTTCTCCGCCCGGAGTCTTTGGACATATTTTGGGAGAAGTATGAACACGTGTGTAGGGGCCTGCCGGACTGGAAGGGGCTCATGCCCAAGCTTGTCTCCCGCCAGCCACTCTTTAAAGTGGTCACGATTCTGGTCCGTAATGAGTCCATACCACCGGGGGATCTATGTATATGGCTGAGGAGGTATGGAGACGTCCTGAGCCCCATAAAGAAGATTCTGGATGACCGGGGAATATGGACGGGGGGATGGTCTGCTCAGTTGAAACTAAAAGTCATTGACCATGTCGTCCAGCATCTGCCATCCTCAGCTTTCCTGGGGAGGGACAGGCTGACCATCTTCTATCCAGGCCAACCAAAGCTCTGCAATAAGTGTGGAGACAAGAGTCACCTTGCGTCCTCCTGTCCAGTGATGAAGTGCTCTCTGTGCCAGGGTATAGGACATCTGGCTAAGGATTGTAACCTCATAAGGTGCAATCTGTGCAATGCGGTGGGGCATCCTTATAGTCAGTGTCCTGAGGCAATGCACAATAAGCCTGAGCTCATGAGAGAGTTCTTCCGCCTGGACATGGAGGATGCTCGGAGCTCAACAGCTGGAGGGCCTGTGAGTCCATCTGAGTCTGTGCCAATTCCCAATGTGTCCGTGGTGCCCCAGACTGTGCCAATTCCCAATGTGTCCGTGGTGCCCCAGTCTGTGCCAATTCCCAATGTGTCCGTGGTGCCCCAGACTGTGCCAATTTCCAATGTGTCCGTGGTGCCCCAGACTGTGCCAATTCCCAATGTGTCAGTGTCTTCCCAGTCTGTAGGTAAGGTGTCAGTTGCAGAGAATGTGTCCAATCCTTCTGTGTCTTCTAAAATTGCAGAGGCAGCAAGAGGTGCTGGTGCATCAGGTGCGGTGCCAGTCCCCCTCCCTCGATGCTGCAGGGTTCCTGTTAAGGATCGTGGGGTGCAGAGGAGTGGGGAGGATGGTGAAGAGGCTGGCCTGGTGGTAGATAAGGGAAGGGAGAGTGGAGGGGAGGATAGGTGTGGGGAGGCTGCTGACTCCGGGTTGTCCAAGGATGATATGGAGTGGTTGGAGGATAAAAGGAGGAGAGGCAAAAAGGGGAAAAAAGGAGGTACAGTTACCTTAAGTCCTGAGGTTTTGCCTTTGGCGAATAAATTTACGGTACTGTCTGAGGATGACTATGAATGGGACTCGTTCAGTTCTGCATCCTCTATGGATGAAGAGTGCCAGGGTGCAACGAAGCGCGCTGGTTCTCCAGGGAGAGGGAGTAGCCAGGCTGAGAAACGGCCTCAGCCACCTTAATGGCAGTTCCCACTCACTTTATATAAAAGGTGACATGCATGGTGATGCTCTTTAGTCTGGCTCTCCCGTAGGGATTATGTTGTGCGCAATTTGGTTTGCACCGTTTATTATGTTCTTGTGTTTGTTTCTGTTTTGTATAGTCATATTCAATTGTTTTGTAAATATGTTTTATTTATTATGGTTTTATTGGATATAAGTTCTTGTTTGTAAGATTTTTTCAATAAACAAAATTAACCCCTCATAATGGGCACAGCAGGTGTACAGACCCAGGAACTCAGCACAGAGATGATGGGAGCCCCTCATAATGGGCACAGCAGGTGTACAGACCCAGGAACTCAGCACAGAGATGATGGGAACCCCTCATAATGGGCACAGCGGGTGTACAGACCCAGGAACTCAGCACAGAGATGATGGGAGCCCCTCATAATGGGCACAGCAGGTGTACAGACCCGGAACCCAGCACAGGGATGGTGGGAACCCCTCATAATGGGCACAGCGGGTGTACAGACCTAGGAACCCAGCACAGGGATGGTGGGAACCCCTCATAATGGGCACAGCAGGTGTACAGACCCAGGAACTCAGCACAGGGATGGTGGGAACCCCTCATAATAGGCACAGCAGGTGTACAGACCCAGGAACTCAGCACAGGGATGGTGGGAACCCCTCATAATGGGCACAGCAGGTGTACAGACCCGGGAACTCAGCACAGGGATGGTGGGAACCCCTCATAATGGGCATAGCAGGTGTACAGACCCGGGAACTCAGCACAGGGATGGTGGGAACCCCTCATAATGGGCATAGCAGGTGTACAGACCCGGGAACTCAGCACAGGGATGGTGGGAGCCCCTCATAATGGGCATAGCAGGTGTACAGACCCGGGAACTCAGCACAGGGATGGTGGGAACCCCTCATAATGGGCATAGCAGGTGTACAGACCCGGGAACTCAGCACAGGGATGGTGGGAACCCCTCATAATGGGCATAGCAGGTGTACAGACCCGGGAACTCAGCACAGGGACGGTGGGAACCCCTCATAATGGGCATAGCAGGTGTACAGACCCAGGAACTCGGCACAGGGATGGTGGGAACCCCTCATAATGGGCACAGCGGGTGTACAGACCCGGGAACTCAGCACAGGGATGGTGGGAACCCCTCATAATGGGCACAGCGGGTGTACAGACCCAGGAACTCAGCACAGAGATGATGGGAGCCCCTCATAATGGGCACAGCAGGTGTACAGACCCGGAACCCAGCACAGGGATGGTGGGAACCCCTCATAATGGGCACAGCGGGTGTACAGACCTAGGAACCCAGCACAGGGATGGTGGGAACCCCTCATAATGGGCATAGCAGGTGTACAGACCCAGGAACTCGGCACAGGGATGGTGGGAACCCCTCATAATGGGCACAGCGGGTGTAGAGACCCGGGAACTCAGCACAGGGATGGTGGGAACTCCTCATAATGGGCACAGCAGGTGTACAGACCCGGGAACTCAGCACAGGGACGGTGGGAACCCCTCATAATGGGCATAGCAGGTGTACAGACCCAGGAACTCGGCACAGGGATGGTGGGAACCCCTCATAATGGGCACAGCGGGTGTACAGACCCGGGAACTCAGCACAGGGATGGTGGGAACCCCTCATAATGGGCACAGCGGGTGTAGAGACCCGGGAACTCAGCACAGAGATGATGGGAGCCCCTCATAATGGGCACAGCAGGTGTACAGACCCGGAACCCAGCACAGGGATGGTGGGAACCCCTCATAATGGGCACAGCAGGTGTACAGACCCAGGATCTCAGCACAGGGATGGTGGGAACCCCTCATAATGGGCACAGCGGGTGTACAGACCTAGGAACCCAGCACAGGGATGGTGGGAACCCCTCATAATGGGCATAGCAGGTGTACAGACCCAGGAACTCGGCACAGGGATGGTGGGAACCCCTCATAATGGGCATAGCAGGTGTACAGACCCGGGAACTCAGCACAGGGATGGTGAGAACTCCTCATAATGGGCACAGCAGGTGTACAGACCCGGGAACTCAGCACAGGGATGGTGGGAACCCCTCATAATGGGCACAGCAGGAGTACAGACCCGGAACCCAGCACAGGGATGGTGGGAACCCCTCATAATGGGCACAGCGGGTGTACAGACCCAGGAACTCGGCACAGGGATGGTGGGAACCCATCATAATGGGCACAGCGGGTGTACAGACCCGGGAACTCAGCACAGGGATGGTGGGAACTCCTCATAATGGGCACAGCAGGTGTACAGACCCAGGAACTCGGCACAGGGATGGTGGGAACCCTTCATAATGGGCACAGCAGGAGTACAGACCCGGGAACTCGGCACAGGGATGGTGGGAACCTTTTATAAGGTTTCACAATAAACATTTATTTCATGAAATACAATTTTCATCTCTGCTGGAAAATTGGGTAGCAATGGCTCATTTAACCCCCACCCTGGCACAGCGCAACGCCCTGCCAGCTTCATTCACTTTGGCGGTGTATTTTTATACTCAGAATAATCTCTTTATTGGCTCTGAAGGTCAGGAATGGCCGGCGGACTCATGTGATGATCATCAGCTGATGGTGGCGGCCCCGGGGCCTAGCCGGATCTGGAAGTCATATGGTCGGCGCTGAGAGCAGGGACGTACACACCCTGCATGCAGATCACATTGCGTCAATTATAATAATATATATAAATAAAATATATATATATATATATATATATATATATATATATATATATATATATATATATATATATATATATATATATATATATATATATTTTTTATATAATAAATTAAAAATTAAAAGAAAAAAAAATATGTTTTATTATTATTATTAATTTGTTATATATTTATAAAAATGTATATAATGTGATCTGCATGCAAGGGTTGTTTCTGCTCCATTAAGAATTTGTATTTAATACATATATATATATATATACACACACACACACACACTTGTACCAAAAGTATTGGGACGCCTGCCTTTATACGCACATGAACTTTAATGGCATCCCAGTCTTAGTCCGTAGGGTTCAATATTGAGTTGGCCCCGCCCTTTGCAGCTTCAACTCTTCCGGGAAGGCTGTCCACAAGGTTTAGGGGTTGTTTCTATGGGAATGTCAGGTACTGATGTTGAGCGAGAAGACCTGGCTCGCAGTCTCAATCCCAATAGTGTTCTATGGGGTTGATGTCAGGACTCTGTGCAGGCCAGTCAAGTTCCTCCACCCCAAACTTGCTCATCTATGTCTTTATGGACCTTGTTTAGTGCACAGTGCGCAGTCATGTTGGAACAGGAAGGGGCCGTCCCCAAACTGTTCCCACAAAGTTGGGAGCATGAAATTGTCCAAAATGTCTTGGTATGCTGACGCCTTAAGAGGAGTGTAGAGGAGTGAAGAAGGGTGTGGAGGGGTGTAGAAGGGTGTGGAGGGGTGTAGAAGGGTGTAAAGGGGTGCAGCGGGGTTTAGAGGGGTGTAGAGAAGTGTATAGGGGTGAGTGTAGAGAGGCAGGTGTAGAGGGGTGTAGTAGAGGAGTGTAGAGGGGTGTAGACGAATGTAGAGGGGTGAGTGTAGAGGGGTAAGTGGAGTAGAGGAGTGTAGAGGGATGTAGAAGGGTGTACAGGAGTGTAGAGGGGTGTGGAGGGGTGTAGAGGGCTGAAGAGGAGTGTAGAGGAGTGAAGAAGGGTGTGGAGGGGTGTAGAAGGGTGTAAAGGGGTGCAGGGGGGTTTAGAGGGATGTAGAGAAGTGTATAGGGGTGAGTGTAGAGGGGCAAGTGTAGAGAGGTGTAGAGGGGTGTAGTAGAGGAGTGTAGAGGGGTGTAGACGAATGTAGAGGGGTGAGTGTAGAGGGGTAAGTGGAGTAGAGGAGTGTAGAGGGGTGTAGAGGGGTGTGGAGGGGTGTAGAGAAGTGTAGAGGGGTGTAGAGGGATGTAGAAGAGTGTAGAGGAGTGTTTAGGGGTGTAGAAGAGTGTAGAGGAGTGTGGAGGGGTGTAAAGGAGTGTAGAGGGCTGAAGAGGAGGGTAGAGGGGTGTAGAGGGGTGTAGAGGGATGTAGAGGAGTGTAGAGGAGTGTAGAGGGGTGTGGAATGGTGTAGAGGGGTGTAGAAGGGTGAAGAGGGGTGTGGAGGGGTGTTTAAGGGGTGTGGAGGGGTGTTGAGGGGTGTAGAAGGGTGTAGAGGAGTGTGGAGGGGTGTTGAGGGGTGTAGAGGAATGTGGAGGGGTGTGGAGGAGTGTAGAAGAGTGTAGAGAGGTGTAGAGGGGTGTAGAAGGGTGAAGAGGAGTGTGGAGGGGTGTTGAGGGGTGTAGAGGGGTGTTGAGGGGTGTAGAGGAATGTAGAGGGGTGTAGAAGGGTGTAGAAGGGTGTAGAAGGGTGTAGAGGGGTGTAGAGGGGTGTCGAAGAGTGTAGAGGGGTGTAGAGGAGTGTAGAGGGACGTAGAAGGGTGTTGAGGGGCGCAGAATGGTGTAGAGGGGAGTAGAGGGATGTAGAGGGTTGTAAAGAAGTGTGGAGGAGTGTATAAGGGTGTAGAGGAGTGTAGAGGAGAGTAAAGGGACGTAGAAGGGTGTAGTGGAGTGTGAAGGGATGTAGTGGGGTGTAGTAGTGGAGTGTGGAGGGATGTAGTGGGGTGTAGTAGTGGAGTGTGGAGGGATGTAGTGGGGTGTAGTAGTGGAGTGTGGAGGGATGTAGTGGGGTGTAGTAGTGGAGTGTGGAGGGATGTAGTGGGGTGTAGTAGTGGAGTGTGGAGGGATGTAGTGGGGTGTAGTAGTGGAGTGTGGAGAGATGTAGTGGGGTGTAGTAGTGGAGAGATGTAGAAGGGTGTAGTGGGGTGTAGTAGTGGAGTGTGGAGGGATGTAGTGGGGTGTAGTAGTGGAGTGTGGAGGGATGTAGTGGGGTGTAGTAGTGGAGTGTGGAGGGATGTAGTGGGGTGTAGTAGTGGAGTGTGGAGGGATGTAGTGGGGTGTAGTAGTGGAGTGTGGAGAGATGTAGTGGGGTGTAGTAGTGGAGAGATGTAGAAGGGTGTAGTGGGGTGTAGTAGTGGAGTGTGGAGGGATGTAGTGGGGTGTAGTAGTGGAGTGTGGAGGGATGTAGTGGGGTGTAGTAGTGGAGTGTGGAGGGATGTAGTGGGGTGTAGTAGTGGAATGTAGAGGGGTGTAGTAGTGGAGTGTGGAGGGATGTAGTGGGGTGTAGTAGTGGAGTGTGGAGGGATGTAGTGGGGTGTAGTAGTGGAGTGTGGAGGGATGTAGAAGGGTGTAGTAGTGGAGTGTGGAGGGATGTAGAAGGGTGTAGTAGTGGAGTGTGGAGGGATGTAGTGGGGTGTAGTAGTGGAGTGTGGAGGGATGTAGAAGGGTGTAGTAGTGGAGTGTGGAGGGATGTAGAGGGGTGTAGTAGTGGAGTGTGCAGGGATGTAGTGGGGTGTAGTAGTGTAGTAGTGGAGGGATGTAGTAGGGTGTAGTAGGGTGTAGTAGTGGAGTGTGGAGGGATGTAGTGGGGTGTAGTAGTGGAGTGTGGAGGGATGTAGTGGGGTGTAGTAGTGGAGTGTGGAGGGATGTAGTGGGGTGTAGTAGTGGAGTGTGGAGGGATGTAGTGGGGTGTAGTAGTGGAGTGTGGAGGGATGTAGAAGGGTGTAGTAGTGGAGTGTGGAGGGATGTAGAAGGGTGTAGTAGTGGAGTGTGGAGGGATGTAGTGGGGTGTAGTAGTGGAGTGTGGAGGGATGTAGAAGGGTGTAGTAGTGGAGTGTGGAGGGATGTAGAGGGGTGTAGTAGTAGAGTGTGCAGGGATGTAGTGGGGTGTAGTAGTGTAGTAGTGGAGGGATGTAGTAGGGTGTAGTAGGGTGTAGTAGTGGAGTGTGGAGGGATGTAGTGGGGTGTAGTAGTGGAGTGTGGAGGGATGTAGTGGGGTGTAGTAGTGGAGTGTGGAGGGATGTAGTGGGGTGTAGTAGTGGAGTGTGGAGGGATGTAGTGGGGTGTAGTAGTGGAGTGTGGAGGGATGTAGTGGGGTGTAGTAGTGGAGTGTGGAGGGATGTAGAAGGGTGTAGTAGTGGAGTGTGGAGGGATGTAGAAGGGTGTAGTAGTGGAGTGTGGAGGGATGTAGTGGGGTGTAGTAGTGGAGTGTGGAGGGATGTAGAAGGGTGTAGTAGTGGAGTGTGGAGGGATGTAGAGGGGTGTAGTAGTGGAGTGTGCAGGGATGTAGTGGGGTGTAGTAGTGTAGTAGTGGAGGGATGTAGTAGGGTGTAGTAGGGTGTAGTAGTGGAGTGTGGAGGGATGTAGTGGGGTGTAGTAGTGGAGTGTGGAGGGATGTAGAGGGGTGTAGTAGTGGAGTGTGGAGGGGTGTAGAAGGGTGTAGTAGTGGAGTGTGGAGGGATGTAGTGGGGTGTAGTAGTGGAGTGTGGAGGGATGTAGAAGGGTGTAGTAGTGGAGTGTGGAGGGATGTAGAAGGGTGTAGTAGTGGAGTGTGGAGGGATGTAGTGGGGTGTAGTAGTGGAGTGTGGAGGGATGTAGAAGGGTGTAGTAGTGGAGTGTGGAGGGATGTAGAGGGGTGTAGTAGTGGAGTGTGCAGGGATGTAGTGGGGTGTAGTAGTGTAGTAGTGGAGGGATGTAGTAGGGTGTAGTAGGGTGTAGTAGTGGAGTGTGGAGGGATGTAGTGGGGTGTAGTAGTGGAGTGTGGAGGGATGTAGAGGGGTGTAGTAGTGGAGTGTGGAGGGGTGTAGAAGGGTGTAGTAGTGGAGTGTGGAGGAGAGTAGAAGGGTGTAGTAGTGGAGTGTGGAGGGGTGTAGAGGGGTGTAGAAGGGTGTAGTGGGGTGTAGTAGAGGAGTGTGGAGGGATGTAGTGGGGTGTAGTAGTGGAATGTGGAGGGATGTAGTGGGGTGTAGTAGTGGAGAGATGGAGAGCTGAACTGGTTAATGTATATAATAATAATAATAAAGCGTCAGCTCTGAGGTCGGGGGAGGAGATGCCTACACGGTGACTGTAATGTGTTTGGCTCGTGTTGTGGTTACCGGCTCACCGGTTGCCGTCCAGTTTTTTCTGTTTTTTGGACTTTTTCCACCCCTGATGGCAGGCAGGAAGCCCCTCCCTCGGCTGCGCTCTTCACACCGGCGTGCCGCTATTGTCTCTCCCGTCATCCTGACAATGGGTGGGAAGGTATTTTTATATTGGAGGGACGCGACCATTGGATTGAAGACGCGGTGTTGCGGTCAGAGAGCGTTATCAGGACATCTGCCCACTTGTGGATTACAATGGGGAGTCTGCGGGATGCGCCGGCCGCAGGGGCGTCGCGCGGTCAACATGTCTCGTGTCCGCCGCAGTCACATGACTGGATAAAGAAGTACCTGAGAGTTGACTGCAGAAAGATATGATTTTTTTTTTTTTTTAAAGCAAAACTCACACAAAAACTTACATTTAAAAAAATACCCTCAGTAATCACAAAGGATATAAATCCACTTTGTGAGCACCAAATTCCTTTGAAAACCCAGATATTACCTTGTAAAAGTGGCAGTGACATCATCACTGTGCTGTAAATAGCCTGTGCAGAGAGCAGAGCTGTGGGAGGGGCCCAGCAGGCTCCACCCACTACAGGCTGCCTGCAGAAAACTACAGGAAGGGGCGGAGACAAGATCAGCCACCCTGCACAAGGGGAGGGAGCAGAGATGTGGGAGGAGCCCTGCAGACTCCACCCACTACAGGCTGTCTGTAGACAATTACAGGAGGGGGTGGAGACAAGATCAATCATCCTGCACAAGGGGAGGGAGCAGAGCTGTGGGATGAGCCCAGCAGACTCCACCCATTACAGGATTCCCGCATAAAAATACAAGAGGGGGCGGAGACAAGACCAGCCACCCTGCACAAGGGGAGGGAGCAGAGCTGTGGGATGAGCCCAGCAGACTCCACCCATTACAGGATTTCCGCAATACCCATTACAGGATTCCCGCATAAAACTACAAGAGGGGGCGGAGACAAGACCAGCCACCCTGCACAAGGGGAGGGAGCAGAGCTGTGGGATGAGCCCAGCAGACTCCACCCATTACAGGATTCCCGAATAAAAATACAAGAGGGGGCGGAGACAAGACCAGCCACCCTGCACAAGGGGAGGGAGCAGAGCTGTGGGATGAGCCCAGCAGACTCCACCCATTACAGGATTTCCGCAATAATATTAAAAGAGGGGGCGGAGACAAGACCAGCCACCCTGCACAAGGGGAGGGAGCAGAGCTGTGGGATGGGCCCAACAGACTCCACCCATTACAGGATTCCCGCATAAAACTACAAGAGGGGGCGGGGACAAGACCAGCCACCCTGCACAAGGGGAGGGAGCAGAGCTGTGGGATGAGCCCAGCAGACTCCACCCATTACAGGATTCCCGCATAAAACTACAAGAGGGGGCGGAGACAAGACCAGCCACCCTACACAAGGGGAGGGAGCAGAGCTGTGGGATGAGCCCAGCAGACTCCACCCATTACAGGATTCCCGCATAAAACTACAAGAGGGGGCGGAGACAAGACCAGCCACCCTGCACAAGGGGAGGGAGCAGAGCTGTGGGATGAGCCCAGCAGACTCCACCCATTACAGGATTCCCGCATAAAACTACAAGAGGGGGCGGAGACAAGACCAGCCACCCTGCACAAGGGGAGGGAGCAGAGCTGTGGGATGAGCCCAGCAGACTCCACCCATTAGAGGATTCCCGCATAAAAATACAAGAGGGGGCGGAGACAAGACCAGCCACCCTACACAAGGGGAGGGAGCAGAGCTGTGGGATGAGCCCAGCAGACTCCACCCATTAGAGGATTCCCGCATAAAAATACAAGAGGGGGCGGAGACAAGACCAGCCACCCTACACAAGGGGAGGGAGCAGAGCTGTGGGATGGGCCCAACAGACTCCACCCATTACAGGATTCCCGCATAAAACTACAAGAGGGGGCGGAGACAAGACCAGCCACCCTGCACAAGAGATGCACTAAGCAGGCTAGACACTGAGCCATGAGGAGGTAGAAAAGAACAGTCAAGAGACCTGCGTAACAAGGAAATTAGACTTTATAAAGATGGAAAAGGATACAAAAAAGATACTCAAAGCCTTGAATATTCCACTCAGTACTGTTCGATTGTTTAATAAGAAGTGGAAAAATGTGGGGATCTCTTGATACCAAGCCATGGTCAGAGCCTCCGCCTCTTTACCGAGATCGGTGTAGCGGTGTGTCAGTCTGATATGCCGCATTACCGATCGCCGGGATGTGCCCCCCACGGGCGCGCGGCGGGTGTCATATGACGTCCAGTCAGGATAACTGAACCACCGTTATTCTGCTATAGGCCGGGTGGGAAATGGTTAAGATAACATTGACACCCGACCCGCAGCAGATCGCATTGGACGCCGTGCGATTGCTTTGGAGCGCGATTCGTCGCAGGGGAAAACGCAGGGTTTCCCGCATCGCGTCAGTGTGAACCAGGGCTCAATCTATTTTAGTTTCTTTGATCGATTTAATGATCGTATTGATTGTTTGTGGTCACTTTTTAATGTTCACACCAGATCATTGGGATCGGCGCTGTACAGATCGCACGATCGTATATCCTGCCTGATGGGAGGAGACAAAGCCTCAGTCTCCTCTATGGAGTCCCTCGGCCTCATCTGAGTCCAATTTCTTGCAGATTTTTTGTATTTATTCTTTTACTATAAAAGGGAAGAACTGGGAGGAAAAAATCTTCCTGCGAGTCAGAGCTGCGATTTCCAGCGTGTTCTGCGCTGTCCCAGCGGCTCCTCTCTTATAAATGTAAGGCCTGTTCTCCAGACGTTCTCCACTCCACCTCCGGGCTTTTCTCTGACACATTTATTTACAATGTAACAATCCGGATTTCTTCTGCTAGAAAATGACTTGGAACTCCCAAACATTACATATTTTTCTTTTAAAGAAGAGACCCTAGAGAATAAATTGGTGGGTGTTGCAATTTTTTTTTGGGGGGGGGGGGGAATACACTTTTTTGAATCTTAAAAACCCACAATGCATAACCTGATTTTTATTATTTTTGTAAAATATAAAAGATGATGTTACGCCGAGTAAATAGATACCAAACATGTCACGCTTTAAAACTGCGCATGCTCGTGCAACGGCGACAAACGTCGTAGATTTCACTCTCTAAAAGCCATTACAGGTTACAACTTTATATTTACAGAGGAGGTCGCGGACTCTGATGAGAAACCTGATGTGAGGGGGCTCTGATGGGGACCCTGATTTAAAGGGGGTTCTGATAGGGACCCTGATGTGAGGGGGACTCTGATGGGGACCCTAAATTTAAAGGATGCTCTGATGGGGACCCTGATTTAAAGGGGGCTCTGATAGGGACCCTGATGTGAGGGGGACTCTGATGGGGACCCTGATGTGAGGGCGGACTCTGATGGGGACCCTGATGTAAGGGGGGAATCTTAAGGGGACTCTGTTGTAAAGGAGGACTCTAATGGGATCCCTGGTGTAAGGGGGACTCTGATGGGGACCCTGGTGTAAGGAGGACTCTGATGGGGACCCTGGTGTAAGGAGGACTCTGATGTGGACCCTGATGTAAGCTGGGAATCTGAAGGGGACACTGTTGTAAAGAGGGACTCTAATAGGGACCCTAATGTAAGGGGGACTCTAATGGGGACCCTGATATAAGGGGGACTCTAATAGGGACCCTAATGTAAGGGGGGCTTTGATGGGGACACTTATGTAAGGGGGAATCTGAAGGGGATCCTGATGTAAGGGGGACTCTAATGGGGACCCTGGTGTAAGGGGGACTCTAATGGGGACCCTGGTGTAAGGGGGACTCTAATGGGGACCCTGGTGTAAGGGGGGACTCTGATGGGGACCCTGGTGTAAGGGGGACTCTGATGGGGACCCTGGTGTAAGGGGGACTCTGATGGGGACCCTAAATTTAAAGAAGGCTCTGATGGGGACCCTAAATTTAAAGGAGGCTCTAATGGGGACCCTGATGTAAGGGGGACTCTGATGGGGACCCTGGTGTAAGGGGGACTCTGATGGGGACCCTGATGTAAGGGGGACT
Source organism: Rana temporaria (assembly GCF_905171775.1). NCBI lineage: Eukaryota > Metazoa > Chordata > Amphibia > Anura > Ranidae > Rana > Rana temporaria. Next base: position 14,038,536 of record NC_053493.1, read on the forward strand.
CTGATGGGGACCCTGATGTAAGGGGGAATCTGATGGGGACCCTGATGTAAGGGGAACTCTGATGGGGACCCTGATGTAAGGGGGACTCTGATGGGGACCCTGGTGTAAGGGGGAATCTGATGGGGACCCTGATGTAAGGGGGACTCTGATGTAAGGGGGACTCTGATGTAAAGGTTAAAGATGTTTATTGGAAGTTGTGTGATGTGGTGAGTTTCGGATTTATCGGAGAGCGGAGAGTTCTCGGATCTCACATGTGGGGGGAGGGGGGGTTGGGGGGGGTTAGTGATGCTTTGAATAAATTTCCCCCCAAATTCCTCCTTTTCTTGTAGCTTAAAGCGGAACTCCACCTAAAAGGGGAATCTCCCCTTGTCTGCCTCCTCCTCCTCCCCCCCTCTCTCCGCTGCCACATTTGCCACCTTTTGGTGGAGGGGTACCTAGTTTTGACAAGTACCCGCTCCCACTTCCGACTCAGTTCAGCTGCCGCCCCCCTCCTTCCCCCGCAGCCGGCCCATTCACAAAGTGCAGCGCGTTTCACGCACATGTGCAGTAGGAAACGACTGTGAAGCCACAAGTGAAAATTAAAGACCTAAAAAGAAGAAAACCAATGCAGCCGCCACATCTACATGCAATATATTCTATTTTTGATTAATACCACTTTAGGTAAAGGAGGGGGGGGGGGGGGGGCAGAAAGAAAAAACATAAATCACTTCCACTATATAAAAAAAAAAGGATTACGTAATTTAACTAATAACGGAAACAAAGCTTCACAAACCTTTAAAGGAATACAAAAGAGTTTTTATATACAGTAAAACCTTGGTTTGAGAGTAACTTGGTTTGAGAGCGTTTTGCAAGACAAGCAAAAATGTTTTAATAAGTTTTGCCTTGATATACAAGCGATGTCTTGATATAAGAGTAGCGTCATGTCACAACTGAGTATAAAAGAGAAGAGAGGCGCCTCTAAGTGTAGCAATATGGTTACATTTAATGAAGGTACAACATTTACCAACCTATTAGAGGCGCCTCTCTTCTCTTTTATACTCTGTAAAAAAATGCTTTGATATACAAGCGCTTTGGATTACAAGCGTGTTACTGGAACGCATTATGCTCACAATCCACGGTTTTACTGTATTCCGATGGGGAACCTGATGTAAGGGAGGAATCTAAAGGGCACTCTGTTGTAAAGAGGGACTCTAATGGAACCCTTATGTAAGGGGGACTCTAATGGGGACCCTGATTTAAGGGGGGCTTTAATGGGGACACATATGTAATGGGGAATCTGAAGGGGACCCTGATGTAAGGGGGACTTTAATGGGGACCCTGGTGTAAGGGGGACTCTGATGGGGACCCTGGTGTAAGGGGAACTCTGATGGGGACCCTGATGTAAGGAGGACTCTGATAGGGACCCTGGTGTAAGGGGGACTCTGATGGGGACCCTAATGTAAGGAGGACTCTGATAGGGACCCTGGTGTAAGGAGGACTCTGATGGGGACCCTGATGTAAGGAGGACTCTGATGGGGACCCTGGTGTAAGGAGGACTCTGATGGGGACCCTGATGTAAGGGGGACTCTGATGGGGACCCTAATGTAAGGAGGACTCTGATGGGGACCCTGGTGTAAGGGGGACTCTGATGGGGACCCTGGTGTAAGGGGGACTCTGATGGGTCCCTGATGTAAGGAGGACTCTGATGGGGACCCCGGTGTAAGGGGGACTCTGATGGGGACCCTGGTGTAAGGGGGACTCTGATGGGGACCCTGATATAAGGGGGACTCTGATGGGCACCCTGATGTAAAGGGAACTCTGATGGGGACCCTGGTGTAAGGAGGACTCTGATGGGGACCCTGATGTAAGGAGGACTCTGATGGGGACCCTGATGTAAGGGGGACTCTGATGGGGACCCTGATGTAAGGAGGACTCTGATGTGGACCCTGATATAAGGGGGACTCTGATGGGGACCCTGATGTAAGGGGGACTCTGATGGGGACCCTGATGTAAGGGGGACTCTGATTGGGACCCTGATGTAAGGGGGACTCTGATGGGCACCCTGGTGTAAGGGGGACTCTGATGGGGACCCTGATGTAAGGAGGACTCTGATGGGGACCCTGATGTAAGGAGGACTCTGATGGGGACCCTGATGTAAGGAGGACTCTGATGGGGACCCTGATGTAAGGAGGACTCTGATGGGGACCCTGGAACGCATTATGCTTGCAATCCAAGGTTTTACTGTACTCCACAATGGCCGGCTCAGAGACTGTTGGGGGGGGGGGGGGGGAGACTACAAGCCCCAGCGTGCTGTCCTGTGCCGTTGCACCGGCGGCCAATCAGCTTCCAGCTTTCTTTGTCAAAGCTTCATTGAAAAAGCCGAAGTCAGAAGCCGATTGGCCGCCGTGCACATCTGCTCCGGATTTTCCGAAAATCTCGCTTCCATTCCGGTCCCTTCGCCGCCTTCTCTTTAGCTTTAGCCGCCTGTAGGATCTCCGAGGGGTTGAGCAACGCAATGTGTTTCTCATCAAGAAGCAGAATCAAAGCGGCTCGGGATCCGGCTAACGTGAGGCCAATACTGGGGGGGGGGGGGGGGGGGGGGTTGGGGATGAGCTATTTTTAAAACACTTTGAAAAGAAAAAGTTGAATTTACAGCCGGAGGAAAGGAAGGATCCCGTCCCCCGGAGAAGCTGAAGGCCAACCAATGATTTCCATGGTAAGTTCCTTACGGTGACTTTTGGTGAGTCTCTTCTGGAAGACCCGACCTTTTCTCACGTATTTTTTTGGGAGAAAATGACGTAGAACCCCCAAGATTATTTTACCGGGGGGGGGGGGGAGAATAAATGGTCAAGGTGGTACCTACTCAGAAAAATCCAGCCATGGCTCTTGGATGGGCCACCCGGCCGCCTTCTTCCTCCAGATGCATGAAGAGCTCAGCCCTGACGAGTCCGGACGGCAGACGTTCTCCGAACAATCATCTTCCTCTCGAGTTTCCTCCGGGACTGACGGGTTATTTTTTGTGTGTGAAGGAAGTTTGGTCTTCTTCGGGTTTCTCTTCGAGGATACGGGAAGTTTGAGTCACGGACCCTCCCCTGTGCTGAATCAGACTTTTCTTCTGACCCGTCTTCTTCAAAAGGAGGATTAGCCCTCTTCTGCGTTGGGCTGCGACTCATTACGGATTTCTAGACATGGGGAGGGAGGGAAGGGGGGGGGCCGGGGAGTGAAAAAAAAAACTAAAACGTTTAGCAAAGCTAAAAAAACGAGTGTAAACCGGAGCCAGATTTCTCCGGGACCTTCTTGGCATGAGGTGGCACAGGAAGAGATGCCACGTTTCAACAAACGTTATTCAGTTTTTTTTTGAAATGTAGGATTTTTTTTTTTTTGTTGGTGCGTTTCTTCTTGAAGACCAGGACTATTCTGACTTGTAACCAGTGGCGGGTTTTGCGCAAATTTTTTTTTGGGGGGCGCAAAATCGCAAACAAACTGAAAAAACAAAAACATTAATTACAGCCTCACTGTGCCCATCAAACACAGCTACTGTGCCCATCAATTGCCGCCACTGTGCCCATCAAACGCAACCACTGTGCCCATCAATTGCCGCCACTGTGCCAAACGCAACCACTGTGCCCATCAATTGACGCCATTTTGCCCCATCAAATGCCGCCAGTTTGCCCCATCAAATGCCGCAAGTTTGCCCCATCAAATGCCGCCAGTTTGCCCCATCAAATCCCGCCAGTTTGCCCCAAATGCCGCCAGTTTTCCCCATCAATAGCAGCCAGTTTGCCCCATCAATAGCTGCCAGTTTGCCCCATCAAATGCCGCCAGTTTGCCCCATCAAATGCCGCCAGTTTGCCCCATCAAATGCCGCCAGTTTTCCCCAAATGCCGCCAGTTTTCCCCATCAATAGCCGCCAGTTTGCCCCATCAAATGCCACCAGTTTGCCCCATCAAATGATGGTAGTTTGCCTCATCAAATGCTGCCAGTTTGCCCCATCAAATGCCACCAGTTTGCCCCATCAAATGCAGCCAGTTAGCCCAATCAATAGCCGCCACTTTGCCCAATCAATAGCCGCCAGTTTGCCACCTCAAAGGATGCCAGTTTGCCCAATCAATAGCCGCCAGTTTGTCCCATCAAATGGCGCCAGTTTGCCCCATCAAATGCCGCCAGTTTGCCCCATCAAATGCCACCAGTTTGCCCCATCAAATGCCACCAGTTTCCCCCAAATGCCGCCAGTTTTGCCCATCAATAGCTGCCAGTTTGCCCCATCAATAGCCGCCAGTTTGCCCTATCAATAGCCGCCAGTTTGCCCTATCAATAGCCGCCAGTTTGCCCCATCAATAGCCGCCAGTTTGCCCCATCATATGCCGCCAGTTTGCCCCAAATGCCGCCAGTTTGCCCCAAATGCCGCCAGTTTTCCCCATCAATAGCTGCCAGTTTGCCCCATCAAATGCCGCCAGTTTGCCCCATCAAATGCCACCAGTTTGCCCCATAAAATAATGCCAGTTTGCCTTATCAAATGCCGCCACTTTGTTCAGTTGGGCACCATGGACAATGCAAATGTAGCACTACCCCTGAAGGAGCTGCTGGTTTAGATTTGGCGAAATGCACATTACCTCTAAGTTCGTTGTCCAGGGAAGAAAGTTTGTAGTAATTGGAATGTCCACACAAGATGTAAAACCTTCAGCTGTAGGCTTTATTTTCACTGCATAAAACTTGGGAGGGAAGTAGAGAGTATAGAGAGAAGGGGAAGGTTCAGGTACGCGGCACAGAATGCACAACAGTGTTCAAGGCTCCAATATTCGCCACTCACTCCTGAGTGGGTATTGCTCACCTGGATAGACCCCTCTCACATGGCCTAGAAGCCGGAGTGACGCACGGACACAGATGCAGAAAACAGTCTCTGCCACAGACCGTCTGAGAACACAGAATGGACGGTCAGGGATTGGGAATCCTCTGCCACAGGATTTTAGAGTCCCGAACTTCCTGACTTACAGGCCAAAGGGCCTTTAACCCCTTCCCGACCGCCGCATGTACATTTACGTCGGCAGAAAGGCACGGACAGGCACATTGGCGTACCTGTACGTGCCTGCCTAGACGTGGGTCGGGGGTCCGATCGGGACCCCCCCGGTACATGCGGCGGTTCCCGTGGCTTTGGGAGCGATCCGGGACGACGGCGCAGCTATTCGTTTCTAGCCGCTCCGTCGCGATCGCTCCCCGGAGCTGAAGAACGGGGAGAGCCGTATGTAAACACAGCTTCCCCGTGCTTCACTGTGGCGGCTGCATCGATCATGTGATCCCTTTTATAGGGGAGACTCGATCGATGACGTCACACCTACAGCCACACCCCCCTACAGTTGTAAACACTCACTAGGTGAACCCCAACTCCTACAGCGCCCCCTGTGGTTAACTCCCAAACTGCAACTGTCATTTTCACAATAAAGAATGCAATTGAAATGCATTTTTTGCTGTGAAAATGACAGTGGTCCCAAAAATGTGTCAAAATTGTCCGAAGTGTCCGCCATAATGTCGCAGTCACGAAAAAAAAACCGCTGATCGCCGCCATTAGTAGTAAAAAAAAAAAAATTATAAAAATGTAGGGCTGTGACTGATTACAATTTTTGTGTTTTTTTTTTTAATCGATTAATCGACTAATTTCGATTAATTAACGCACATACAGATACAACTACTTTTAGCTGATCTCCTTGCATTGCAACTCTGCATTAGCCACTGGTAAATGTGGTGGGGGCAGTATGGGGGCAGATGTGTATATTCTTGCAGTATGGGGGCAGATGTGTATATTACAGCATCTGCCCCCATGCTTTAATATACACATCTGCCCCCATGCTGTAATATACACATCTGCCCCCATGCTTTAATATACACATCTATCCCCATACTCCAGGAATATATACATCTGCCCCATAATGTTACCACACACAGATGGTTGTCCTTTCTTACCTGACTATCAGGCAGGCAGACCCATCTGCAGAGTAGCTGATGGACACACGTGCGCAAGGGAAAAAGATACAAGCAGGCGGGCAGGTGATGATGACGTCAGCGCGCCGCTACTCGGCTGCCGCCGGGTGGACCAAGATGGCCACGGCTCCGGAGCTAGGCTGAAGCCGCGGCCTTTCCTATGGGCGAGACCGCGGAGCTCACTCCGCGGATCGTCCTCGATCAAAATAATTTTAATCGACCAAAGAAATAAACGATTAATCGACCAATTAATCGTTAATTTCCGCAGCCCTATAAAAATGCAATAAAACTATCCCCTATTTTGTAAACGCTATAAATTTTGCGCAAACCAATCGATAAACGCTTATTGCGATTTTTTTTACCAAAAATAGGTAGAAGAATACGTATCGGCCTAAACTGAGGAAAAACATTTTTTTTAGATATGTTTTTGGGGGATATTTATTACAGCAAAAAGGAAAAAATATTGAATTTTTTTCAAAATTGTCGCTCTATTTTTGTTTATAGCGCAAAAAATAAAAACCGCAGAGGTGATCAAATACCACCAAAAGAAAGCTCTATTTGTGGGGGAAAAAAGGACGCCAATTTTGTTTGGGAGCCACGTCGCACGACCGCGCAATTGTCTGTTAAAGCGACGCAGTGCCGAATTGTAAAAACCCCTTGGGTCATTTAGCAGCATATTGGTCCGGTCCTTAAGTGGTTAAGCCAATCCGGCGGACTGTAAGGTGTTGTAGGTTACGGTGCATTCTTCAATAAGTTGCCAGGCCTCTCCCAAAGTACCAGCCTTCTGCTCCGTCCTTTCCTGGACAGGTCCTCCTCTGGCTTCCTTCCTTCATTGAGTGGCTTCTTCCCACAGGACAAACAGCACAGGATCACCTCAGGAGCGTAGGCCCGAGCCAGGATAACTGGGCCTACTCAAACACAACCTCAGACCAATGTGGTCCCGATAATGAAATCACACACCCACCTTGCCCCAGGAGGCGAATCACCCCGAAAAACGACGTCTGCCCCTTGGGCAGACGTCGTTTTTCGGGGTGATTCGCCTCCTGGGGCAAGGTGGGTGTGTGTGATTTCAGTATCAGGACCACGTTGGTCTGAGGCTGTGTTCTTGCCAAGTAGGCCCAGTTATCCTGGCTGGGGCCTACGCTCCTGAGGTGATCCTGTGCTGTTTGGGGTTTACATCCACTTTAAGCATCCCCTCCCAGCATGCACAGCGGGGGCCACCACTCCCACTGTACTGCTGCCGAGGAGGGAAACCCAATACACCAATGGTACAGCTGCGTTCCAACGAGGCCCCGAAGTGGTAACGCCACCCACAGGCAACAAGGGAAAATACTACCAGGCAGTACCACAGCCAGAACAGAGTCAAATTTGTACCGTATTTATCGGCGTATACCGCGCACTTTTTTGCCCTGAAAATCAGGGCAAAATCGTGGGTGCGCGGTATACACTGATACCCGCTTTCCCGCACCGAGTTTTGAATACTGCGCCGACATATACCAAGCGCAGTACACTCAGGTATAGTCGGCCAGTCTCGGCTCCTTCCGCACTCACGTCCTGGACGTACAGGACGTGAGCGCGAGTGTTGCCGAGCCTGCCCGACGATACACGAGTGTACTGCGCTCGGTATATGTCGGCGCAGTATTCAAAACTCGGCGCGGGAAACGAGCGGGGAGGACGCGAGGACGCCGCAGACTGGACCGGACCCGAAGAAGAGGACACCCGAAGCCCGCAGACAGACCCCGGACCCGACGAAGAGGACACCCGAAGCCGCAGAAGGACGCCGGACCCGACGAAGAGGACACCCGAAGCCGCAGACGGACGCCGGACCCGATGAGGCCGACGATGGACGCCGCGCAAGACACCAAAACTGTAAGTACAAAAAAAAACTTTTTTTCCACAGGATTGGGGGCCACTTTAGGGGTGCGCGGTATACGCGGGAGCGCGTTATACCGCGATAAATACGGTATATAATTCAACAGGTCTGGGCCCAACGATCGGCCCAGACACCCCATAAATTTGAAATAGCGCCCCCCATCTTTGGGAGCAGGGCACTACACAAGCAAATTAATCTTTCACTGAAACAGTTGAGATATTTCGCTGTCTGTGGCCAGAACCGATGAGAATCTCAGACAGGGCCAATCCTAGGGTCACAGGCGCCTGGGTGCAGAAATATTTCTGGCGCCCCCCACATGGGCGTGGTCATTTTACTAACTCCTCCCCTTTTCAAATGTTTCTATGGCAATGACTCAACCACAGAGATGCTCCCCCATGAAGTCTTCATTACCCTGGGATCCTTACATGATCTCTTAACAATAAACAAAATGCAGGAAGAGAACTTTATTGGGACCTGGAGGGGGGGAATCTCTGATGGACACAGAGAGGGCTTCTGTTAGAAAGAGCCCCCAGACATACTACAGACATGATACAAGAGATGGTCAGAGACTGCAGACATAGTATAGGAGATGGTCAGAGACTGCAGACACAGAACAGGAGATGGTCAGAGACTGCAGACATAGTACAGGAGATGATCAGAGACTGCAGACATACTACAGGAGATGATCAGAGACTGCAGACACAGAACAGGAGATGGTCAGAGACTGCAGACATAGTACAGGAGATGATCAGAGACTGCAGACACAGTACAGGAGATGGTCAGAGATAGTAGAGGAGATGGTCAGAGATTGCAGACATAGTACAGGAGATGGTCAGAGACTGCAGACATAGTACAGGAGATGGTCAGAGACTGCAGACACAGTACAGGAGATGGTCAGAGACTGCAGACATAGTACAGGAGATGGTCAGAGACTGCAGACATAGTACAGGAGATGGTCAGAGACTGCAGAGATAGTACAGGAGATGGTCAGAGACTGCTGACACAGTACAGGAGATGGTCAGAGACTGCAGAGATAGTACAGGAGATGGTCAGAGACTGCAGACATAGTACAGGAGATGGTCAGAGACTGCAGACACAGTACAGGAGATGGTCAGAGACTGCAGACATAGTACAGGAGATGGTCAGAGACTGCAGACATAGTACAGGAGATGGTCAGAGACTGCAGAGATAGTACAGGAGATGGTCAGAGACTGCTGACACAGTACAGGAGATGGTCAGAGACTGCAGAGATAGTACAGGAGATGGTCAGAGACTGCAGACATAGTACAGGAGATGGTCAAAGACTGCAGAGACAGTACAGGAGATGATCAGAGACTGCAGACACAGTACAGGAGATGGTCAGAGACTGCAGACACAGTACAGGAGATGGTCAGAGACTGCAGACATAGTACAGGAGATGGTCAGAGACTGCAGACACAGTACAGGAGATGGTCAGGGACTGCAGAGATAGTACAGGAGATGGTCAGAGACACATCAGTTCTGGACGGACACACATCTATGCTCAGAACACTAGTTCTGGACGGACACAAACAAGAAGAGAAGGAGGGAGGGGAAAACTGGCTTTAAATCTAATCCAGGAAGATTTTGCGCCGTAAGTTACGGCGGCGTAGTGTATTTCTGGCGGCGGAATTCAAATCGGCGATTAGGGGGCCGTGATTCATTTAAATGAAGCGCGTCCCTGCGCCGAATGAACTGCGCATGCTCCGTTTCAAAATTTCCCGCTGTGCTTTGCACGAAATGACGTCGCAACGACGTCATTTTTTTTAACTTAGACGTGAATTACGTCCATCCCTATTAACGGACGACTTACGCAAAAAAAAAAAATCAAATTTCGACGCGGGAACGACGGACATACTTTAACATGGCAAGTCTATCTATACGCCACAAAATAGCAGCTTTTAGGCTGCATTCACACCTTGGCGTATTTACGCCCGATGCCCGACGCTCGTGCCGCTGGAGGGGCGATTTTACATTGTTGTCTGGATAGGCGCAGCGTATCAGAGATGCGCTAGGCCGCCGTATCTTACCTGGCTTTAAATCTAATCCAGGAAGATTTTGCGCCGTAAGTTACGGCGGCGTAGTGTATTTCTGGCGGCGGAATTCAAATCGGCGATTAGGGGGCCGTGATTCATTTAAATGAAGCGCGTCCCTGCGCCGAATGAACTGCGCATGCTCCGTTTCAAAATTTCCCGCTGTGCTTTGCACGAAATGACGTCGCAACGACGTCATTTTTTTTAACTTAGACGTGAATTACGTCCATCCCTATTAACGGACGACTTACGCAAAAAAAAAAAAATCAAATTTCGACGCGGGAACGACGACATACTTTAACATGGCAAGTCTATCTATACGCCACAAAATAGCAGCTTTTAGGCTGCATTCACACCTTGGCGTATTTACGCCCGATGCCCGACGCTCGTGCCGCTGGAGGGGCGATTTTACATTGTTGTCTATGAGATGGTTCACATCTCACGCCGAACGCCGAAACGCCGTACGCCTGCCGCCTGAAAACAAGTCCCGGACCCTTTTTTCAGGCCGCTTTCGGCGTTCGGCATAGACAACAATGTGTTGTAAAAAAAAAAAAAGGTTAAAACGACCCGTTTTGTCGCGGCAAATCGCGGTACAATACGCCGCAATTTGTAGCGGCAAAATACGCCGCGTTATAGTGTGAATGCAGCCTAACTATACGCCGGAAAAAGCCGACTACAGACGACGTAAGAGAATGCGACGACCGCGCGTACGTTCGTGGATCGTCGGAAAAAGCTAATTTGCATACCCGACGCGGAAAACGACGCAAACTCCACCCAGCGGACGCGGAAGTATTGCATCTACGATCCGAAGGCGTACGAAGCCGTACGCCTGTCGGATCGAACCCAGAAGCCGTCGTATCTTGGTTTGAGGATTCAAACTAAAGATACGACGCGGGAAATTTGAAAGTACGCCGGCGTATCAGTAGATACGCCGGCGTACTCGCTTTGTGGATCTACCCCACAGCTTCTACAGACAGAAGTATTGTCTGCCGGTTACCAGCACTCTGCTTCTGCAGGAGCTCTTCATTATCCTCATTGCCCATATCCCCGGGAGCTGCATAACCTAAACACAGCGCAGAGCCTAAATATAGTGCGCAATAACAGGAACCCAGCAGCCTTCCGATATGTCCCCATCTCTTTGTTCACAAAGGAATGAGGCAAAGGTGTGTGAAAAAGTTGACGTTCAAAGAACTTCAGCGCAGAGGAAAGGGAAGGCAGCTGGGTTGGCCAAGGGCACGTGGACCTCCTCTGACCACCCTCAGCCTTGAATTCCCAGGGCTTCCAAGATTGACAAGTTTTATGGTTTTTTTTTTGGTATGGTGAGCAAAATATTTCAACACAAAGGTATGAGATACGACGGCGTATCTCCAGATACGCCGTTGTATCTCTGAGTGTGCGGCGTCGTATCTTTGCGCCTGATTCTTAGAATCAGTTACGCATAGATTTGACTAAGATCCGACCGGCGTAAGTCTCTTACGCCGTCGTATCTTAGTTGCAATTTTACGCTGGCGCTTCCGTATATTTACGCGAGGAATATGCAAATTAGGTAGATACGCCGATTCAGAAACGTACGTCCGCCCGGCGCATTTTTTTACGTTGTTTACGTTAGGCTTTTTCCAGCGTAAAAGTTACCCCTGCTATATGAGGCATATCCTATGTTAAGTATGGATGTCGTTCCTGCGTCGAATTTTGAAAATTTTACGCCGTTTGCGTAAGTCGTCCGTGAATGGGGCTGTGCGTAATTTACGTTCACGTCGAAAGCATTGGCTTTTTGCGGGTTAATTTGGAGCATGCGCACTGGGTTACTTTCACGGACGCCGCATGCGCCGTTAGTCAAAAACGTAATTTACGTGGGGTCATGTTTTATTTGCATAAAACACGCCCACCTCTTCACAATTTGAATTAGGCGCGCTTACGCCGGCAGATTTACGCTACGCCGCCGCAACTTAGGGCGCAGGTTCTTGGTGAATACAGAACCTGCCTCACTAAGTTATGGCGGGGTAGCGTATCTGAGATACGCTACGCCCGCAGAAAAATAAGCCATTCTACCTGAATCTACCCCAAATTCTTTATCACATATGAGGCCCCTGAACATGTGCACAATGGCCAGTAGCTAAAGCAGGATATTTGTTTGACTTTTCATCAGCTATGAACGTCTATAACAAACTTTTTTTTTTAGGATAATAACCGGGGGGTGAACCACCACACCCTCAAATGCTAAATATACTAATTGCCAAGTAAAACCGGCTGAAATTTAACTGGTTGCCGACCAGCCGCCGCAGTTTTATGGCGGCAGGTCGGCTCTCCTGCGCGAGAGCCCGTAGCTCTACGTCGTACACACAGCTCCCGGTCCTGTCAGGGTGAGAAATGCCTGACTGTCTGTTCATACAATGTATGAACAGCGATCAGTCATTTCCCCTAGTCAGTCCACTCCTCCCCCCTACAGTTAGAACACACCCAGGGAACATACTTGACCCCTTTTCCGCCCCCCTAGTGTTAACCCCTTCACTGCCAGTGGCATCATTTTTATAGTAATCAATGCATTTTTATAGCACTGATCGCTATAAAAATGCCAATGGTCCCAAAAAATTTTCAAAAGTGTCCGCCATAATGTCGCAGTACCGAAAAAAAAAAACGCTGATCGCCGCCATTACTAGTAAAAAAAAAATATTAATAAAAATGCCATAAAACTACCCCCTATTTTGTAAGCGCTATAACTTTTTCGCAAACCAAATAAACGCTTATTGCAATTTTTTTACAAACAATGTGTAGAAGAATACGTATCGGCCTAAACTGAGGGAAAAAATATTTTTTTTATATATGTTTTTGGGGGATATTTATTATAGCAAAAAGTAAAAAATATTCATTTTTTTCAAAATTGTCGTTCTATTTTTGTTTATAGCGCAAAAAATAAAAAACGCAGAGGTGATCAAATACCACCAAAAGAAAGCTCTATTTGTGGGAAAAAAAGGACGTCAATTTTGTTTGGGAGCCACGTCGCACGACCGCGCAATTGTCAGTTAAAGCGACGCAGTGCCGAATCGCAAAAAGTGCTCTGGTTTTTGACCAGCAATGTGGTCCGGGGGTTAAGTGGTTAAAGAAAAAAAAAACAGGACTTTACCCTTGGTTCATGCCTATGCATTTTTTGA